>NC_139544.1:63463060-63678060 GCF_965153285.1 Podarcis tiliguerta
GAAGATAATATTTTAGTTTTCTGTTATTTTGCTTTGACTGTATACTCTATACTTGACTTTCTTTTACTGATGTTTTATTGATGTAATATGCTGTAAACTGCTTTGAGATTTTTCTGAAAAATATAAAGCGGTATAGAAAAAATAAAATAAAATAAAATAAGGGTCGCTGCTCCAAGGCAGAGGCTCTGCTCAGCAGACGGAAGGCGGGCTGGCCAGGACCCCAGCCAGAAAGGCCAGAGAGCTGCTGCCGGCCCGTGTGGGGGACACAGAGGAGCGAGACGGACCTGCGAGGCTTCCCGCGTGCCCTGCTCTTTGTGGCGCAGGGATTTCGAGGTGTCTGCATCTGAAAGTGGTGCTTCCCGGACGGCTCTGGGAGAGGCATTCCGCCAGGGAAGGGGCTCAGCAGCTTGATCCAGAAATCCCCGCAGGAAATGGAACCGAGAGCTCCGAAAGCCCGGCCGTGTCTGCACCGCCACCTGGGCCTTGGCAGCCCCACTTGTCCCGATGCCCACGGGCGGGGGGGGGCTCTTTGGGTGCGAAGTGAAACCCCGAAAGGACTGTGCCCTAGAACAGGCCAGAAAGGGGGCGACACTGGACTTCACATTGCGTGACCCCCGGGACTAGTTGTGAGATGGGTTGATGCTGAGCCAATCTGGAGTGTGACAACTTTGTTTTGCTTGGGGGACGAATTTAAGCCTGATTTCTATGCCTGACAGTTCAGTTTTTCACCTTCGTTTCCTCTGTGACAGCTGTGGGAGCAGAGCCAGATTACTAAGTAGGCCAGGCGTCCTCAATCTTGGCCCTCCAGATGTTTTGAGACTACAATTCCCACCATCCCTGACCACTGGTCCTGCTAGCTAGGGATCATGGGAGTTGTAGGCCAAAAACATCTGGAGGGCCAAGGTTGAAGAAGCCTGAAGGAGGGGCCCCACAACCCCAGATCAAAATAATACTGATTTGATCTTGAAAGGAAATTACAAAAACGTAGTAGAATATAATTGGGGGGGGGGGCAAGATCTCTACTGCCTAGTGGCCGTCACATTGGAGGGGAGTTAGCCAGTCAGATGGGAAGCATATAAATAATAAATTCTTCTCTCTGCACTCCTATAATGATAAATGCAGCGGTGCATCTGCATTAGCACAACCAGACGCCTTCCTCTGCCCCAGCTACATGAAAACATGTCTCCCCCACATGGGTCTCCACAACCACAGCAGGAGCTGTAACCTTCACCCAGTTTGACTTCATCCCCGAAGGCGCCTTTCTCCTCCATTGTCTCCTGAGACAGACAGATGCCAACATCTGGATAGATGTTATGCAGACATGGGTGGCACAGTGATCTAAACCACTGAGCCTTGGGCTTACCGATCAGAAGGTTGGCGGTTTGAATCCCCACGATGGGGTGAGCTCCAATTGTTCAGTCCCTGCTCCTGCCCACCCAGCAGTTTGAAAGCATGTCAAGTGTAAGTAGATAAATAGGTACTGCTCTGGCAGGAAGGTAAACGGCATTTCCATGCGCTGCTCTGGTTCACCAGAAACGGCTTAGTCATGCTGGCCACATGACCTGGAAGCTGTCTGTGGACAAACGCCGGCTTGAGATGAGTGCCGCAACCCCGGAGTCGTCCATGACTGGACCTAATGGTCAGGGGTACCTTTACCTTTTAGACATATTATCAAAAATGACATAAGGAAGTGTGTGGCTCACATGTGAGCATACTAAAAGTTTCAATGTTAAACATAGTATATGCTTTAAATATATAACTAATCTACAAAGGTGGATTGGTTAACTCAGGTCAATTTAATGTTTTATTTTTATAAGGAGACATGTTGCAAGATAGGGAGTGGGTAATAGCAGTGTCTGGTATGCAGATCTGGCCTGTCTCCAAAAGATGTTACAAAAATAGAGAGATGCCTTTTGTTCCAGTGTGAACAAGTCTAATTGTGTTGCATTAGGGTAAGGAATATCAGCCTATTCCATTGCCTCTGAAACCAGCCAATACAGGTGCAAAAAATGTTTGCAGAAGTGGGAATATTTGCTGCTGAAGAAGTGATCATACCACTGTTAAATTAAATCTACATGTCAATTTCCAAGAAACTCCAACGCAGTCACATTTGATTTCAAAAAGGGAAATTCCCCAGAATGAGGAGGCTGGTAAAAAGGAAGTTGAAAGGTGAAGTCAAGAGGGTCAAATCACTCCAAAATGCTTGGGAGTGTTTTGTTTTTTTAAACACAGTATCAGAAACTCAAGAGGAGTGTGTACCACCGATCAGGGAACAAACCACAAAGACCAGTCAAAGAAACTATGAGAGGCAAGAAAGATTCCCTTAAAAAATTGGAACTGTTGTTCAAATGAATAGAGCAGAAAAAGAACACAAAACTCTGGCCAAAAAAGGGCAAGCAGACAGTAAAGGGTGCTTTAAGAAAAATATTTTGAGGAGAATGTTGCTAAAAGCATCAAGACCAACAAGAAGAAGTTCTTTAACAAGCATCCATGTAGAGGTGATCCAGTTGACACTGCATCCTTGGACTTTTGACAAAATCCCTCACAAAATCCCTCACCAAAGACTCCTGGGTAAATTTAGCAGCCAAGGAATAGGAAGAGAAATTCTCTTGGGGATCAGAAATTGGTAAGTTGCAGGAAGAAAAGAACAGTCCAGCTTTTTAACTGGGTCGTTGACCAGACAGAAGGCCTTCTCGACAGGGGTAGAGGTAAAGGGACCCCTGACCATTAGGTCCAGTCGTGGCCGACTCGGGGGTTGTGGCGCTCATCTCGCTTTATTGGCCAAGGGAGCCGGCGTACAGCTTTCGGGTCCTGTGGCCAGCAGGACTAAGCCGCTTCTGGCGAACCAGAGCAGCGCATGGAAACCCCGTTTACCTTCCCGCCGGAGCGGTTCCTATTTATCTACTTGCACTTTGAGGTGTTTTTGAACTGCTAGGTTGGCAGGAGCAGGGACCGAGCAACGGGAGCTCACCCTGTCGCAGGGATTCGAACTGCTGACCTTCTGATTGGCAAGTCCTAGGCTCTGTGGTTTGACCCACAGTGCCCATTTAATGTTAATCACTCAAACGCCTGGCTCCTAAATATGGATCATGAAGGCACCAGCTGAACCTCCTTAGGGAGAGCATTCCCCCAAACGGAGAGCCGCTGCAGAAAAGGCCTGTTCTGGTGTTGCCTTCTCTGTTCCTCTCGAAGGAGGAGGAGGATGGCAGAGCCTGGGTCCCTTCCCAGGGGGAGAGGCGGCCCTTCGGGTCTTGAGGCTTGTAAGCTGCTGCTTCTTCCTTTCTTTGGTGATTCCTCCTAGCCGAGTCAGATTGTCTTCCATGAACACGGTCTTAGCTGTGAGTCCGTAAGTGACTGTGGAGGCCAATTCTGGATCTACATGTCCTTCCACAGTGGGGACATAGGTTTCCAGGCAGGAGTTGATCACGGTGAGGGTTTGCCAAGCGTGCCTTCCTCTTAGCATGTTTCTCCCTTGCGTCCTGAGTTCGAGCATCTTCAAAGTCCATGACATCTCAATTGGTGCGCCCATAGGCCAGTGTTTCCCAACTGTCAGTGTTTATACTACATGTTTAAAGATTTGCCTCGAGAGCATCTTTAAACCTTTTGTTGCCCACCTGTATTTCGCTTTCCATTCTTGAGTTGGGATTAGAGTACAGTCATAACTCGGGTTGAGCATTTTCGGGTTGCGCTCCGCTCACGCATGCGCAGACGCTCAAAATGACGTCACACGCATGCGCCGAAGCAGCAAATCACGACCCCTGCAGACGCAGGTTGCATTCGCTTTAGGATGTGAATGGGGCTCCGGAACAGATGCCGTTCGCATCCAGAGGTAGAATTGTAGTTGCTTTGGAAGAGGAGAATCAGGCATCCGCACAACATGACCGGTCCAACGAAGTTGATGTCGAAGAACAATTGCTTCGATACTGGTGATCCTTGCTTTTTCCTGTACACTGACATTAGGCTTGTAAGCACCTCTGTCCAGAGGAACATGCAATGGCGTTTGTTTGCTGAATTTCGCACTGTCCTGAGCTGAGAGGGGCTTTTCCCCGCCTCCGGCGCCTTTCCGTCCCTACCAAATCCGAGCCTTCCCACGTGCTGCTCTGGGCTCCCGAAGACGAAGCCAAACCTCGGAGTCCGCTTCTGTTCCGGCTCCCGGCGCGGCCGGGGAGAGCCTGCTCAGCCTTTGCTCAGCGCACTGCGGCGGGGCAGCCCCGCGAGGCTTCGTCGCGCCAGCTGATTGGCGGAGGGCGCCGCCGCCCAGCGCCGCCGGGGAAAGAGCCCAGCGCCCGCACCCAACATGGCCGCGGCGGCTTCCTCTCGGCTCTGCGCCTGCGCCGCGGGCAGACGGGGCGGGCGGCGCTTTTCCCTCGGCCGGGGGGCGGGTCTGGGGGACCCGGAGGAGGAGGAGGGGAGGTCGCGCTCCCGCCCCTCAGCGCTCCTCCCCCAGAAGCCAGTCGCGCCCCGCAGGAGCCGCCGCCGCCGCCGCCGCCGCGTCCCCCCAGGTAGGAAGGCGCCCCCCGCCTCATTCCGGGGACGGGAGGCGACTCTCTTTCCCTTGATCCGGACAGGAGTTGGGGGTCGAGGAGGAGCAGGCGCCCCCCCGGCGGGCGGGCGGGGAGGGAGGGAAAAAGAAGAAGAAGAAGTCGAGCGGCGGCGACGGGGCGGCGTCCGGGCTCCGTCGGGTCTGGCTCCGCCGGCGGGTCCCTTCCCGCGCCGCGCGACTCCTCCCTCGGCCCGCGGGCGCCCCGGTGCCTCCCCGGCCGCCTCCCGCTCGCGTGCCAGGCGCATCCCGGCCGCCTCTGGGCGCAGCGCGGCTGGGGCAGGGCAGGTCCCACCCTCCTGGCTTCCTGCCCCGACGGCTTTCCCGTAGCCTCGGGGCCGGGCCCAGGCGGGCTCCGCCGCCCTCGGGAAGAGCTCTCCGGCGGGGAGGAAGGGTCTCTGCCCCGCGGGGCACGGGCCGTTCCTTGGCGGAGGGCTCCGGCCCCGCCGCGGGGGGGGGGGGGCGGCGCGTGGGCGCGGGGCGAGGCTCCGAGCGGGACGGGGCGGGCGAAGACCGCCTCCAGGAGGGTCTCGGCTTCCTCCTGCTCGGGCCGGTCCCGGCTGCTTGCACGTGACTTCCAGATGTGCGCAAACCTCCCATCCCCGCGGCGGCGGCGGCGGCGACCACCTCGTCGGGGCTCCCTCGCTAGGGAAGCGGACGGGCGCCGCTTGCTGCCGCGGGGCGCCTGGGCCTGGGCGCGGCCCTCGAGGGCGCCCCTTGGGCAGGAAGTGAATCAGGCCCGGCCGGGTTCCGCCCCGGCCAGCGGCAGGCTGCTGCCCTGCAGAGTCTCCGGCGGACGCCGCTTCCCTCCCCGCAGCCCGGCTGGGCCGGGGCCGATCTGCCGGCCTTCGCTCGCAGCGCAGCCGTCGAGGCCCCGCTGCCCCATCCGGGCGGCGCTGCCTGTCGGGCTTTTGCCTTCGGCGGGCTGCGCGCGAAACGGGAGCGCGGAGGCGGAGCGCGTGGCTTGGCGAAGTGCCGCGGCCAGTCCTGCTCCCGCCTTTCCTCCGACGGCGCTTCTTCCCCGACGCTTTGCAGCCGCTTCTGCAAGGCTCTCCCCTTAGGCTTCGTCGCCCCCGACTCGCGGGGCTGCGCGCCAGGCCCTGGACGGTGCGGGTCCCACTTTGGCGACCCTCGGCCGGCGCTTCCAGGGCAGAGCTGCCCTCCTTTTCCTGGGCGTGGGGCGCCTTCCTGGCATTCCGGACAGACGTGGAAGTCCTTCTGTTTCTCTAGCCTTCAGGCCGAACTTTCTGCCCCTATTTGTTCCCTGCGCGTTCAGAGATCCGCACTCAGCTGCTGGAGCCGTTTCCACTCACTCTTAGTAGCCCCTCGCTCCGAGCCACGACGAGCTAAAAAGTACCCGGGCAGGGGAAATCGGAGCTCCCCCAGCCCCGAAAAGCTCCCTCCCAACGGAAGAACAGCCACCAGCAGTTTGCAGAAACAGATTAAAAGTTGGCTCCCGTTTGCTCCTTTCTTACTGGAGTAAAGTTTTAGCTGTTTGTTCCTTGCTCTGTGTTGATGCCCCTCTGTTTTCCCGGCCTGCTCTCTGCCTGATGCTAGTTGCTAAATTAATCATTTCCTCATTTGTAGTGCGGTTTTTGTCTCCGTTTTTGTCTTTGGGGAGCTCAGAGGCTGCAGCGGCCTCCCTTTGCGGGGACCCTCACAGCTGCCCACCTGACCCACTCCGCAGCCTGGCTTCCAGTTGCCCCCCTCCCCACCTGGGCTCTGTGCCCTCCTTGCTCCCTCCAGAGCGGAGCCTGCTGATCCGCTAAGCTGTGTGTGACATGTGTCCTGCGCAGGCCGGCTGGTGCCCTGATCCCAGAACAAGGTGGCGATTGTACCCAGAGGCGGAGGCCCCGTGGGGTGTAAGATGCAGGCAGACGCCCCCCCCCCCCCTGCTCCACTTAAAGGCCAGCCTGGCTGCAGAGAATAGGGCTCTCTGTCTCTCTCGCCCCTGAGCTTGCCCCATGGAGACCCTGAGGCAGGTTGGGCTGGGTGGGCACAGCAGCGGAGGGGCTCCCTGAGCCCTGGGGCCCTTGCTCCCTGGCGGGGCTCGGCCCTCGTGTGGTGAGGACCTTCTGGGCTTCTGCTTCAGAGCAGGCTGGCCTGGCACCACCTGCGCTTTCATGGCAGGAGACCGTGGGTGGCAGCTGAGGGCGAGGTCTAAAGGGGCAGCTGGAAAGGGACCCACGGTGGCCGGTGTGTAGGGCAGAATCATGGCCCCTGGGCTGCGCCCCTCACAAGCCCAGGAATGCATCCAGCCTGTGAAGGATGAGGACCCAGGACGTTTTGTGTTTCTGGGGCAGGGGGAGAGACCTGTGGCCTGGGGGGGAGGGGGCGACCTTCGGAGAGCAGAGATTGTTGTGGGCCTGGCAGGGAGCAGGAAGGGTGCCTGGTTCTTTGATTTGCCTGAGGGTGTTGTGTGTGGAAATGCCGATATTGGTGCAACGTCTGCCATAGAAAATTGATTTGTGCCTATGAAGCCCCCTTGAGAACGGGGGTCTCTCCCGCTTGGGGTCCTGCTTTTGCACCACGTGCCACCTCTTCAGGGCAGGTTTTGCACTGAGTCATGGGGGGCCCTCTTTCCGGGGTCCTCTGCTGCATGGGCTGCCTGGAGGAGGCTGGAAGGCTGTGGGACTCCTGCCTCTGTGGCTGGCCGGCTACAAATTCCATATTTGGTAGCAGTCATTGTTTACGCCTCGGATTGCAGGGGGGGGAGCAGGAGGGTGAATGTTTTCAGGCAGCAGAGCTTCCCTCTCCCTGCTGGAATCTGCTCTTTGCCTGGAAGGGCTGCGATGAGGCTGGACAAGAACGAGACTGGCTGCAGGTCTCCATCCATGGAACCTGCTACAGGGTTTTTTAAAGGGGGGGGGGGAGAGATCAGCAGTTTGCCAAGAGATTTCCCAAGTGTGTGACACTTTTCCCTGCCCACTCTGCCCGCTTCCTGTGCTCCTGCCAAACTCAGAAGCAGGTGGGCTTTGTGGGGGATGGGGGGGTGGAGGGGGCTCTTGCTTGGCCGCTTGCCCTCTGGGAACCCCCTCCTCTGACTTCCTGGCTACCTGTCCCTGCTCCCCTTGTTCCCTTTTCCCACGCTCAGAAACGGCAGACTATGATTATTTTAAGAAATGAAAAAAATACTTGTGAGATGACGTTTTATTACAGTGAGTCTTGGGACAGTGCAGAAGAGGCTTCCCGGCTTGGCTTCACTTCCTGCCCTTTGAAAAGATTTGACACACATTTTTCACGGTTCATCTTCAGGTTGTGGCGCTTGAGTAGACTTGGAGAGAGTCTGCCCCGGCTCCGAGGATTGTGCAGTGCAGTTGTAGTGCCCACTTAATTCAGGGGAGTTTGCTCCCAAGTGCATTGACCGTGTTTAGGCAGCCCTGGTCTTTCTGAGCATTTGCCCAAGCCTCTTCCCCTTCTGCTCTTTGCCCTGACTTAAAGGGCTGCAGAATTTCCCTCGGATGCCTTTTGCAGAAATGGACTGTCTGAGCAGACAAGCAGGCAGAAGTGAGTCTTCAAGGGAAGTAGTTTTGGAGATCCTGTTTCTGAGAGTCAGGAACCTCCCAGCAATCTTTTCCAGCTTCTCCAGACTGAACCTCCTCTCCTCATGCCTGCCAGGCGGGCGGATGAGGTGTTGGGGGGGGGCAGATCCACTGGCTTCTTCCAGCAGATGCCAAGCTGTATCCCCCCATCCCTCCCCGCCCCCCATGCCTCTGTCTTTCCTTCTCTCCCTCTTTGGGAAGTTAGGTGGGCAGCTCCTTGAAGCCCCAACAGCCCTGTTTAGTGAAGAGGGCCTGTGGTTCAACAGGACAGGCCCCTGCATCATCTCTGCCAGTGGTTTTAAATTAAAAACCACGGACTGTATTCAGAGTAGACCCACTGAAATGAAGAAACTCTTCATTTTGGTAGGTCTGCTCTGAGGCTCTGTCTAAAGCTGTATTATACCACATTAAACAGTCCTGTCCCCAATGGAACCCGGGAACTGTCGTATTTTTTAAATCTTATTTATTAATTTTTCTTAAAAAGAAAAGAAAAGAAAACTTTACACATTTTAACATAAGCCGTAAGTTACTTTATCTATTGACTTCCTGTCCTCCTCTTCCATGGTTTCCTTATTTACCCTTGAATGCTGCACATTTCCCTTATTTAATACACCCAATTTAACCTATTTGTCTTAATAATTCATGCTGTTGCTCATATTTCAAGTCCTGCTCGCTTTTTCATTTCGTTACAGCAGTTCTTTAAATACTCAGTAAAAAGTTTCCAGTCCTCAGGAATTTTTTCATCATTTTGGTCTCTGATCTTTGCTGTTGATCTGGCCAGTTCTGCATACTGCATCATTTCCAAAAGTCAACCTTCCTTTCTTGGAAACTCTCCTCCTTTCCACCTTCGGCCATATTGCGTGGTTGTCGCTGTATACATAAATAAGTTAACCAACTCTTTTGGAACATTATTATCTATAAGGGTGCTGAGGGTCGTTAGTAAACCCCTAATTCCCATATAGAGCTACAATTCCCGTTCCAATTGTGCAGATAAAATATAACTGATGGGATTCTACTGGACGGGGTGTTAGTGTGTGAAAACAGTCGCGGCCCAAGGATCCCCAGGCTTACACCTCCAGGTGGTGGAGACATCAGGCGCCTTCCTGGCACCCGGGCATCTTCACTTGGTGGCAAGAAGTCAAAAACCAGGTGCAAAATGTGCCTGGCGCCTGGCTAATTTCGAACACTGCTTTGAGAATTGCCAGTCTACAGGTATTTTATACAAAATGTCATCATAGTAATTAGCGTTCAGGGACATGTTTGATTGTTGGAATCCCTTAGCACAGGGACAGGGGAAGCAGCCTCCCCCCAGGCCAAGCTGTTGTGGGGGCCTCGAAGGAGAGAGCCGCCCCATCCAGACAGAACTGACCCCTTGGAAAGCTCTTTCTGCTTCCTTGGCATCCAAGGAAAAGGAGGAAGGAGAGGTGTGATAGTCATTTGCGTACTGAGGGCATCAGTGTTAGAAACTGGGGTAGAAAAGCTGATGGCCCAATGGCTCCTGGAACCCAGGTTATGGGCGCAGAAGCAGAAAGCGAGTCACCATGTTGTCCTTTTTGCAAGGGTGACTCGCTCTTTGGTGGGGGAAGCGGAGTTGGGTGGGGAGGCCTTTCTCGCACGGCGGCTGGGGAAGCAGCACTTCCCTGCACATGCGGCAGTGATCCTCCCTACTCTGGAGCAGGGTGGATAAAAAAACCAATGATTTTTTCCCAATAAATAAATAAATAATTTTTTAAAAAATTTAAATTGGATTTTTAAATTTTAAATCAGATTTTTAAAATAAAATGCTTTTGGAGGAAAAATCTTTCTAAAGATAATTTTCCATTTAAGTTACATTATAGTCAAAAGGCTATTCATCGGGAAATAAGGATTTGTTTTAAGTCTTTCATGTGTGCTAAAACTCACTCTAAAGTTTTTTTTACTGTTTAACCACATCAGTTAACAAACATGGATACATATGCTATAATGTTATTGTTTTAGTTAAATTTAAATTGTTATTAAGGAAATGATTATTTTTCTCCTTCCAATAAAGTACAGCAGAAAAATTGCCCAAATATAAGCAAAAATTTCATAATTACCTGTCTTTGTGTTTCTAATAGTATAACCAAATCAGCAATTTTTGATATACCGTATTTTTTGCTCTATAAGACTCACTTTTTCCCTCCTAAAAAGTAAGGGGAAATGTGTGTGCGTCTTATGGAGCGAATGCAGGCTGCGCAGCTATCCCAGAAGCCAGAACAGCAAGAGGGATTGCTGCTTTCACTGCGCAGCGATCCCTCTTGATGTTCTGGCTTCTGAGATTCAGAATATTTTTTTTCTTGTTTTCCTCCTCCAAAAACTAGGTGCGTCTTGTGGTCTGGTGCGTCTTATAGAGCAAAAAATACGGTAACTGTACAAACTACTCTGAAATGTTATTATTCCAAAAATGAAACCTTCATCTGGTTGTAAATATTAAGATTATACCAGCAAGAATGAGTTTTTCTGTAAAACAATGATTTAAATCAAGTTTTACTGACTAGTGATTTAAATCGTGATTTAAACCAATTTGATTTAAATCAATCCACCCTGCTCTGGGGGGGGGGGAGCCTTTCTCTTCCCATGCTTTCAGCAGCTGCTGCAGCAATTTTATTCTTGAGTCCCAGCCCCAAGACTTCTCGAAGTGCTCGCATTCTTACAATCCCCAGTCGCAAAAGGCACCTGGCTCATTTTGAACCCTGACTGGCATCCCTGGAGAATGTCTCCCTGGTGTTCTACAGAGAGGAGAAAGGATGGATTGGAACCCCGAGGAGTCCTTTAGGGCAGCGGACAGAGGGTCAAGCATCCACCAGGAAGGCTGGCACCCTCCGCAAGGCTCTGCCTCCCGTCCCCGTCCTGAGCAGTCTAGAGTCAGTGGCGTCAAAGGCCACGGGAGAGATCCAGAAGAACCAACCGTCCAGTTCTGAGCAAAGGATCCAAAACTCATTTCCAAAGCCAGGTCTGACTTTGGATAAGTTGGATCCCAAATCCTCTAGAAAGCCGAGAGTTGAGTTGCCACAACCTGCTCAGATAATTTGCTAGGAAAGGCAGTGCTGAAGACCAAGACCGGCTAATAATTATCCAGGAGGGCAGCAAGTCCAGTCAGGATCGCTTGGGCGGACGTCTCATGCCTGCTTCCTTTGCAAGAAATGGTACCATTTAATTTTTAAATAGGTCCTGGCAGCTTCTGCCGCCCCAGGCTGATCGGCCTTGTGGTTTTCACCAACCAGGTCAGACAGGACTCAAGGCTGGTCTGAAACCTCGGAGCAACTGACCGACACCCGCAGGCTGCAGGAGCTGAAATCTCTTCCTCTAAAGAGGATCACTGCTGATCCCATTCCTCCGAATCTGGGGCTTAAATTCAAGCAACTTTGCCAGCAGAGCATGGTGCAAACTGGCCGCAGGAGCCCCCTGGAGATCCTGGCTCTCAGAACCAATAAATTCCTCCCTGGTGTGGGTGAGTGTGTGGCCAGAGTTATGCCCTGCAAGTGCTGCTCACCTCCCTCTCCCTTCCATCAGCCCCAGCCAGCATGGCAAGCAAGGGCCGGGGGGGGGGGGTGATACCACCTGCCCATGCAGAAAGGCCCCCCTGGCCAGCCCTGCTCTCAGGTAAATGGAGAGAGGGATTTCTCTGCTGCCTTCGTTGCCATGGAAGATTCTCTGACATGGGCTCAAGACAATACTGGGACTTACAGGCGGCTGGTGCTTCGTTCTGATTGGTTGCTGGGCTACTCAGGATCCACTGATGGCAGCGATGGGGGTGGAAGAGAAGGCAGTGGCTGCCTGGGGTGCCCATTCATGCATGTTTGAGTTCCCTTGAGTTGCCCTGTGTCAGTGCATGGCTTGTCCAAGCCCAGAATGATGGATCTTGGCTCTCTTTGTGCTCCTGCTTGCCTTCTCAACTCAGTTGTGGTCTTTCATTGATAGGCATTCGATGTGGTTCCTGTGTTGCCGGGGGTTGGACTAGATGGCCCTCAGGAGTCCTTCCAACCCTCCAGTTCATGTGTGAGTTGCAAGAGCATGGCGGTGTGCTGCTCGGGTCCCAAGGACGAGCCGGTGGAGCAAGGCAGGTTGGCTGCTGCAGCACCAAGGAGAGCAACTTGCTCCTAAGAGGGCAGGAGTGGTGCCCGGTTGAACCTCCACCTGCAAATCTGCCACTCCCAGGCTCTTGGACCAGGCCAATGGTCCCTCTGGTCTTGCATCATTCAAATGGTGTGTGTGCATGCAATTATGTGGGGTGGGGCTTACCTGGGCCCCCCAATATTCTATTCAAGTTGGCACCCCTGTTTGGGAGGTGCCTCATTGGTGCAGCGTGTGGATCTTGGGGTGCAGATGCCTCTTCCGCTGAGGCCCAGGGGCCTTGTAGGTTCTCTGGGTTGCATTCTGCTTCTTGAGAAGTCTTGAGTCAGGCCTGGGAGGCGCCCAGCATTTCCTTGTGCCCGATGGGTTGGGCGCAGTCCCTTGTGTGATCATGTGCTGAGTGATGTGACGGAGGTGGAGGAGGGCCATGGGGTTGACATTTTGCTGGGCACCCAAGTAGGGAAGGCTTTCACCAGCTATTTCCACCAGCGTTCAAAATTAGCCAGGCGCCAGGTGCATTTTTTGTCTGGCGTGGGTCCCATTGTGACCGCATGGAGATCTCTGGATGCCAGGCTGGTGAGCAAGGAAAATAAAACGTTCCTTAGAGAAGGGTCTGAAATATTTTTCCCTTGAAGCTTGAATTAGTTTTATTCTGGATTGTTTTATCTGATGTTTTAATGTGCTGTAAATGGCTTTGAGATTTGTTCTTTAAAATATAAAGTGGTATAGAAATGGTAGTAGTAGTAGTAGTAGTAGTAGTAATAATAATAATAATAATAATAATAATAATAATAGCTCCAGTCCATGGGGTCACGAAGAGTCGGACACGACTAAACAGCTAAACAACAACAACAACATCCCATGGGGGGGGGGACACAGAACCTATACATTCCATTGTACCGACAGCAGCCTAAGTTTAAGCTGCCATTTGGCAATGAGATTATATATCTGAGCTTCTGCCACTGATTTCCACCTCTCAGTACAGTAAGTTTGTCAACTCTTTTTCCACTGAGTTTTCCTTTTGGGGCTGCAGCTTGACTAGAGCTGGAGCAAAGATGACTAGGGCTTTTGAAAAGTATTTTGGGGTCTCTTCAGTGGAGAAGCCTGTGACTTGGCTGAGAGCAGCATTGGAAGAGGGGGGGGTGAGCTGAGCTGTTCCCTCCCAGCCTGAAGTTCCTCTTCCTGCTCTTTCTGGCCCAAGTGGGGGTGGGGAGCGGAAACAGGGACCTCAAGGGGGGCTGGGCTGGGGCTGGGGAGGATGCCGGCTGAGCCGCCTTGCCCTGCGCCCTCCCTGGGCCCCGCTGGGCTGTGTACAGAATTGCTGGTTCCCAAAGGCTCCCGCCAGGCCTGAGTGCTGAGTGTTTTGCACGAGAAATCCCAGCGTGTGCGTGTGAGAGATTGTGAGCGCGTGTGAACGTGTGTGCATGCAGTTCTGGCAGGAACTTGGCCCCTGCTGGTGAGGCCAGAGAGATTGCACAAGGCCCATCAATACATTGGCCAAAGCAGGGGGTGGTTGTGCGGCTGCCTGCCTCCCCACCTCCCCAGAGGCCTGCAGAGCCGCTTGCTGAGCTGAGTGCTAACCACGCTGCTTTGCACAACTTCCTGTGCAGAGACAGCAGGCCTTGCAGAGCCCCCCCCCCCCCCGCAGCTGTGAGGGTGAGGCTTGCAAGCCCCTCCCTCCTCCTCTTCCTCTGCAGGCCTGGCAGCTCAGGGCGGACTGACTCTCCAAATGCACCCAGCCGGGCCCAGAGCGCTCTTGGCACAAACTGGGCGCATTAAGAGGGGGACGGGAAGAAGGTGGTCTTCAGTCCAGGCTTGCCTCTGCTGTGGACCTTCACTGCCCCCCTGCCAGCTGTGGGGAGCTCACTTGGGGTCTCAGATGGTTCCCCCACTCCAGACACTCTGACCTTGCAGGGTGAGAACCAAACTGAAAAGTCCCTGGAGAGCAGGGGCCTCTAAATTCTTTTTAGAAGTAGCTGCAAACGTGTGTGTGTGTTTTTTTTTGGGGGGGGGCAGATTGAATCAGGACTCCCGCCCTGGGGAGGGGGCTGCTCTTTCCCTTCGCATCATTTTCCCTTACAAAGCTTGTGCTTGACCCTCTTGCAAAACAGCTTCAAAGGGATGGTTTGCCCCACCAGGGAGGAAACAGCAACCCAAACCAGCCCCCCCGCCAAAAGCCATTGGAAGAGACATGAGAGGGCAGCAGCCCCCCCCGCCTCCCCCCATGAGTCAAAGGCACCTCCCTTCCTCACCCCCCCCCCCCCCGCGCTGGATCAGGCCAAGGCTCAGCTAGCCTGCCATCCTGTTCTCACTGGCTGCCCAGATGCCCCAGTGGGGAACCTGCAATCCCAGCATCCGGAGGCACAACAGAGCTCTTGTGGTCCCTAGCTGTGGGTCACGCTCTGCTCCATGCATGTGTCTGATCCCTTTTCAAGGCTAGCCAAGCTGGTGGCTACTTTCAATCCCAATTGCTTGTTAAATGTATTTATAACCTGCCCTTCTATTAAAAAACAAAACAAAACACTTCTTGGGGCAGTTTACAGAGGATGCTGAAAACAATTATGACACCCCAGAAACAGTTTAAGATGAAAAGGCCGGAGCGCAGAAGGTAATGAGATTGATAGAGCATCAAGTTCCCCTCCTGGCAATTGGCAAGTGTGCTGTCAGCCCCCTTGCTATCGGGAGGGGAGGCTCTGAGCAGCGTTTGAAATTAGCTGGGCACCAGGCGCGTTTCACGACAGACAACCGACCTTTTGTGAGAAAGTGGCAATGTTTGGTCTCCAGGTTTGGCACCTGACATCTCCATCTGGCTGGCTGGCATGGCTGCAATGCCCCACCAGTCAGCTGATCTTCAGTGCATCGCAGCACCAAAAACTCAAGGCACACAAACCATTTGCTATGCAAAATCTGCCTAGACCTATCGTCCTGGAAACTATAATCTAGACTGAAGGTGCCACCTGGCTCCTAGATGTTATATCTCAGTTTCAACACTGGCGCTGAGACTTGGATGTGGGGCAGAGAAGACCCTCCCACTTCTCCGGGGGGGGGGGGCTCCCAAGCAGCGTTAGAAACTGGGATAGAAAAGCTAGGAGCCAAATGGCTTCTGGGAGCTGGATTGTGGGTGCCAAAACACAATGTCTAGTCGTAATGGGGCGGGGCGGCAACACTTTTTATTATTTGAATAAGCGTGAATGTATATATTTAATATGCTTTATTAATTCCAAAAAGAAAAGAAAACAGTCAACAAAAAACTGATACACATTACCAACACGTATAATACTTTCAACATAGCATGAATTAATACACAATTCACATAAGTGACACATTGTTAATATTACATTTATAGTATAAATTGTTAATACATGTTTAATTTGGTGTTTACCACAGAAATATTGGTACCGTACTTCAGTTTTCAAAACGCTTATTCTTAACATATTGTCTGTCCTTAAAATATCCATTGAGGCTTCAAATCATGTACATTTCAGTAATCCTTGAGTGTCAGCCTGGCACAAAAAATGGCACCCAGACCTTTTGAGATGCTCGCAAATGGAGCATCTTTAGGCGCAAAATGCACCTGGCTCCCTGCTAATTTTGAGCCCTGCTCCCAAGCAGAACCTGTGAACGCTTGGCTTTCTCAGCGATCCTGAGCCCTGGGGAGCTTGGAAGGGGATGGGGGTGGGGGGACTTCCCAACTCTGGCAAAAGGATGGGGGCTGGTTGAGAAGGATGGGGGGGGCCCTTGTCTTCTGCCCTGGGGTCAAGCCTTCCCTGGGAGGCCTGGAAGGAGGAGTGGCTGGGGTACCGTGGGGGCACATGGAGGCCAGCTTGCGAAGGGGCAACCCACTTGAACTTGGGGTGCCACAGAGGTGCGGGACCTTGGCTGCACAGCCCTGTCCCTTCAGGGACTCCCTCGCAGAATGACAGCATTGTAGAGTCAGGAGGGATCTGGTGGGGCATCTAGTCCAGCCCCCTGCAGTCCGGCGCTGCTTCTCTGTGGCTCCCCCCAGAGCAATGGGGTTTTTTTCTCTGGGAACTGCTCCTCTTTCAGTGTACAGAGTCTCCCCCCCCACTCCTGATCTTCTTTCGGGGGTTCACCATCTGGTGTGGGGCCTGTGGAGGCTCCCATTCTCATCCGCCCCCCCATGTGGCTCCTCGGACCTGCTCAGGGCCCCCCTGCTCCCATCCTGCTCTCTGTTGGCCCCTCCGTATGAGGAAGAGCCCTGCAGCAGAATTGGACCTCTGGCCAGCACCCACCTGCCCACCCCGACCTGCCAGGAGCCTCTTGAGGAGGAAGCCCACAAGCAAAGCCCAAAGGCCCGATCCTGCTCCGGCTCCTGGGGGTCAGACCTTTGTTTCTGGGTGGTTGGAGGTGG
The DNA here is from genome assembly GCF_965153285.1 of Podarcis tiliguerta. Classification (NCBI taxonomy): domain Eukaryota; kingdom Metazoa; phylum Chordata; class Lepidosauria; order Squamata; family Lacertidae; genus Podarcis; species Podarcis tiliguerta. The sequence goes on from NC_139544.1 coordinate 63,479,607, forward strand.
CAGGAATCGCCCCACCAGGACCAGCAGCCGTGGGGAGCCCTTTCCCCCTCTGTGCCTTTGCCTCCTCCCCACTTGCACCTTCTGGTCGCGGATTCTGGCCGCCTCTCCTGGGATGGGCTCCAGAGCTCTGCTTTGCTGGCTGACTTTTCCTCCTGAGGAGTCCTTTCCTGGCCCTGGATCCGTCCGCTGCTGCCTTGCAGCATGAGAAGCCAAAGCCTTGACTCAGGCCTGCATTCTTGGGTGACACCTTAGACAGCGTGGAGCTGGCTCCCCTCTGCAGCTGCCTGTCAGCAAGGACGTGTTTTTTCCTGTTTGGGGGACTCGCCTGGCCGCCAGCCCCCCCCCCCCCCCGCTGTCTCTCGCAAGATCCTCTCTGCTTCACCTTGCAGCATCTGCAGGCGAAGCTTCAAGGCATGGGGGGGAGGGTGCCTGGTATTTCTCCCTGCGCATCTTCCATCTCTGCTGGGGCCCTGAGAGCAGGAGGGCTGTCCTTGGTGCCTTGGGACTCAGAGCAGCAATCCCAGCATTGAGCAGGCTGGTCTTTTGAGGAGCCCAGCCCCTCACAGCGTCCCCTCTGGGGCATCTTGTCAAGGGGCCTCTGGTAGCTCACAGCTGAGGGGGGCGGTTGGGAGAGCATCTGCCTGGTGCTGGCCCCTCCCCCACGTTTAGCGGCTGCCTGGCATCCCCTTGGGCTGCCTCTCGCTGGACCTTCCTGTCTTGAGATTCTGGGTTGTCTGAGCATGGGCACTGACACCCGTGGGCATGACTCCCCTCTGCCTCCCGGGATCCGCAGCCCCAGGCCTCTCCTCTCTGCCTTGTGTGTGTCAGAAGACGACTTATCTTGTAGATGCAAGAAGCTGTGGTGGCCGCGAAGGAAGAGCTTCGGCAAGAGACCAGGCGCCAGGCGGGGATTAGCAGAAGGAGCCTGGGAGAACCGTTGGGCAGATGCACAGCTTAAACTAATGCCAGTTGGAAGTGCTAGTTGCAAACAGAGCCTCTGTGCCCGGGGAGTGCTCTACCTGCCAGGAGCAGGTGTTGGCAGCCAAATAGCCGGGGTTGGATCCTGAGCTCCCCAGGAGAGGCTGCTGTGGGAAGCTGGACAGGGCTGGCCTGGATGGGCCTTCTTTTCCACACATCTGCCAGGAGAGGGCGAAGGGGCTTTGGCGAGGCCCCCCCCCCCCCCGGGAGAAGGGGGCTCCTGGCTGTTCTTCTGGAGAGAGATCCCCAGGGCTCTTGCCATTGTCCTCATCTGGGAGAGGGCAAAGACCCTTGAAGGTACAAGCCCTGACCGGCCAGAGGGTCTTCATGCAGCGGGGGACCCTGGCTCTGGATTTACCAAATTGGGTGGACCCTTTCAGCTCCATGATGCTGCCCACATGTGACCTCCTTCCTCTTGTGAAAGGCTGGTTTTCCTGCTGGCTCTTGACAGGATCCCATCCCTCCGGAGGCGGCATGTGCTGAGTAATGCCCCTAATTGGAGGCGGTTGGAAGAGGCATCCTGCGCTGGCTGCGGGATACACACACTGCCTCCCTCTGGGCTGGGCAGCCCGGCTGGCAGACTTCCTGGGCAAAAGGGCAGCGGCTGATCCGGTTGCCAGCCCAGACTCCCCATTGGCCACAGAGCCAGGGGGCGGCAGGAGGTCTGTGCAGAGGGGCGCAAGCGTTGCTTTGTGCCTGGCATGGTGCTGCTTCTCCCCGTTTCCTTGGTGGCATGCGTGGGTGGGGTGTTGGTGCCTTTGTGCCACACGTGCCGCCCTCTGCCAGGGTGCTTCTGACATTCCTTGGCCTGCGGGGGGGGGGGGGGACTCTGTCAGCCAATGGGGAGCCTGGGCCTCTGCAGGCGCTGGATTGCTGAGTTGCTCAAGAATGCAGGCCTGGAATGTTTCTGTGGAGCGGAGGGGAGGGCTCCTCCTCCTCCTCCCGGGCCACGTACAGCTTCTTCTGCTGCTTCCGCTGCTGGCGCTCCCCTCCACCCTGGGGCCAGGGCAGAGCGGGCGCTGGCCCCCAGGAGCAGCCCCTGCCTGGCTGGGGGCCCTGCAACGCTCCTGCTGCCTTTCTCGTGCTTCCTCTGCCGCTTCAGAATCGTTTCCCTTTGCTCTCCCTTCTTGCAAAATCCCACCCACCGCCCACTCCCTGTGCCTGCAACGCTGAGGGTGAGGCTGGAGCCTGCCTGCTGACTCCCATCCGCTGCCTTCAGGGGGCAACCGGCCTCCCAGAATGGCTAGCAAGTTCTAGGTCCCCAAACCCGACAGTCAGCGCAGCAGCAGACGGAAAGTGGAAGCCGCAAAAGGAGCGTCTGGCAAACTCTTTCTGAGTCCGTTTCCTTAATGAGAACGAAGAGGAGGAGCCCTGTGTGTGTGGGCAGCTTGAGCCGCCTTGGGGGCTTGCACCCCCTGCCTGGACCCCCTCTGTGTGTGCTCCCACAGTCTCCCAACCACATGGGACAAGCATGGCACCCAGTTCTGAAGTCCTTCCCTTCCTGGGGACTCCCTCTGTGCTGCTGGCCTTGTCCCAGGGCCACGGCAGGCCGGACTCTGAGCCTCCGGGGTCACTGGCAGGACCTTTTCCTGCCCCTGAGCTCAGTTCCTGGCAGAGGATGAGAGCCCTAAGGGGGCGGAAGAGGCTCAGGCCAGGGGAGAGCCAGGCTGGTCAGGAAATGGGCTGGAGGAGATAGGAGGAAGGAGGCGGAGGGGGTGAGGAGCCCAAAGCAGCAGCAGCAGCAGCAGCAGCAGGAGCTGTGTGCCCAGGCAGGCAGAATCCTGGCTGCAGAGACTGCTGAGAGCGGAGCCCGGGGGCAGCAGTGCTTGAGGGCCCTGGGAGGCCCGTTTGGCTCAGAAGCTGCTTCTTTCCAGTGGTGGAGCACAGCTGGCCAAGACCTGCACAGCCAAGTGAGACACTTTGGGCCTGTCTGGGGGGGGGGGGCTTATGCTGCTCAGAATGGGGTGCTCACGAGCCGGTTCACAGCCCAGTGAGGCATGGTGCCAGGGGGCAAGTGGGTGAACCCAAAGCAGGCCCCAAAGGCCTCTGGGAGCTGGGAGACCACTTTGGCCCGGGCGGGAGACCAGTGCCTCCCTCCCTCCTGGCCTGGCAGGGGCCCCTCTGGTGCTTGGAGCAGCTTCCTCGGAGAGGGCAGGATAAAGCTCCCTGGGTCTCGGCACTGGGACGCCACAGAGGAGGTGAGCTGGGCAGGCTGGGGGGATCTGGCCCCTTGGAGCTACAAGGGAGCTGGGAGACCTCTTTCTCTGTTCCTTTATTGCCCAGGTGGTGGTGTCAGCAGCCCCTTCCCCAAAGCCAGAGGGTCCCTGTCCTGGTAGGAGCCAGCCAACCCCCCAAACAGTTGGCTTCCCTTGCCAGGCTGCAGCTGCCCACATCCTGCGGTTCTTCAGGTGCTCAGCTGGGCTGGTGGAGATCAGGGGGGCAGAAGGGTTGGTTTAACCCAGCCCAGGAGGGAGCTGGGGTGGATTCCTGACCAGGAGACCTTTGTCTAGACAGCTGAGTCTAAGGCAAGGCTCGCCCACCTTCCTGTCCCCCACCTGCAAGCCACAGGTGGGCATCACACACACAAACACCACAACAGAAGGCACACCACACCCTGTTCTGTTGGCTAGGAATAGAGTGGTACCTCTGGTTACGAATGCTTTGGGTTACAAACGCTTTGGGTTACGAACTCTGGTAACCCGGAAGTAGGTCTCCTGATTGCGAACTTTGCCCCGGGATGTGAACGAAAATTGTGCAGCGGGAGGCCACATTAGCGAAAGCACGCCTCAGGATAAGAATGGTTTCAGCTTAAGAACGGACCTCTGGAATGAATTAAGTTCATAACCAGAGGTACCACTGCTTAATTTCTGCAAAGGGGAGCACATTGTAGTCACCAGGGAAAGTGGGCACCAGCACCCACTCAGTTGCCATGTGGGTGACCCCTGGTCTAAGGTGCAGCAGGCAGTTCAGGCAGTGTTTGAAATCTCCTGGGCGCCAGGCACGTCTTTTGTCCGGTGCGGGTCCAGCTGCGACCAAGCGAAGGTGTTCTGCCCCCAGGTTGGGCGACTGACGTCTCCACCATCTGACTGGCAGGCAGCAGCATGGAGATGCCTGGGCACCTTTTTAATTCTGGATCCTTTTATTTGATGTTTTAATGTGTTGTAAACCTATAATAATATATCTCTCTGGGGGGAAAGGCAGCTAGACAGCTGTGGTGACCGTAACTGAGGATGAAGGCATCATTTGAGCTTCTATCTTTGCGTTTCTCACCGTGCCTTCAGGTGCCCCTTGGCTTACGGAGCCAAGATTTGGTGCCCTTGAGGGCCCTGGAAGGCAGCCAGCAAGGAGGGTCCCTGGTCCCTGCCCCTCGGGTGGAAGAGGACCTCCTGTTCAGATGAGCCCGTGAAAAGAGGGGACCCAGCCTCGGGGGTCCCTGGAAGAAGTGTCGGGGGGAGTTTGCCAGGATCCTTGTGGGCTGGCTGCCTCCTTGCCCCATTGGCTCCTCTCAGCCTCCGTGGCGGAGGCACCAATGCTTCTGACTGCCAGCTGCCAGAAGGCGGCAGGGAGAGGGCTCTGGTGCCCGAGTCCTGCTTGCAGCTTCCCCCAAAGGGACCTGGCTGGAGCTAGACTCAGTGCCCCCTTTGGCCCGATCTTGCAGACTCTTCTTCCAGTGAAGCCTGGAGCCACACGCTTCCCTCCTGCGGTTTCTCCGTCATCCTCGCCAGCCACTTTTCTATATCTCTGGCTCCTTTTTGCCGCAGGGTCTTATCAGCCGGGGCTCCTGGCAGGCCCCTTCCTCTTGGACAGCAGGGCTGTCACTCCAGAGCGACTCGCTGTTCCTTCCTGCTCAGTCCTGGGGCCGCTGCCTCTCGGCCGCAGGGGCCACTTGCTCCCTCGCCTGCAGAGGCCCCCCAGCCCCCCCCAGCCAACATGGGGGGCTTTGCACCTGCCCTCTGGATCGCCACTCCTCCTGCAGCCAGCCAGGCACCTGCAGTTGGGCAGTTTGCCCCCAGATGACAACATTTCTTTCTCGCCAAGCTTTTTCTGCAGAATCAGTTCTGGTCATTTCTTCTCCATTTTATTATTTTATAATTATATGGTGTTTTAATGACTTGATTGTGCATTGTCCTTTTTAAAAATGAATTGGTAGTTTGTAAAAATGCATATTGTTGCAGCATATACCCTTTAAGGGGTCTGAACTGGAGGGGCGAACCAGGAGCAGGACCTCGGGGTCCTGGACTAGGTGGGCACTGGCCAACGATCAAAATCCACCAGGCGCCTTTTGCACCTGGCTATCAGCCACTTGCGACCAAAGGAAGATGCCCTGGTGCCAGGATGGCACCTGACCTCCCCACCATCTGGAGGGGCCTGCCTGGGGATCCTCGGGGTCTGGACGATTTCATTCACAAGCAACACATCCTCATAGCAGTGTTAGAAACTGGGATGCACAGGCTAGGAGCCAAATGGCTCCTGGGATTTGGATTGCAGGTACCAAAACAGAATGTTTAGCCATTTATATATTTAAAGACAGATGCAACATTTATTTATTTATTTATTCTTTGTTTTTGTCTTTCTGCTGGGTGAATCAGGGAGTCTGCAGGATAGCAGCTGATTTGCCCGGCTGCGCAACAGCAGCAGCAGCAAAAAACAAAGACGTTCTTTTATTCCCATGTTCCCCTGCAGACCCCCGGAATCACCCATCCAGTTGCAAAAAAGGGACCCCGAGTATCATCCAGTTCAACCCCCGCAATGCAGGAGTATGCAGCTGCCCCATGCAGCAATCAAACCTGCAACTTTGGTGTTATCAGGACCACGCGGTAACCAACTGAGCTATCCTGGCTCTGCATATCCCGTAGAGTTCTATCCATTGTGTTTTATCTGCAGAACCAGAATGAATTTCAGGAACAAAAAGTCGACTTTTGAGCCATCTGGCACAAAAATGGCAACTAGACCTTCCATTTTGGCTCCTGTAACCCTGGTTAAAGGAGCCATTTGGCGCCAGTTTATATATCTTGAGTTTCTAACACTGCACAAAATTGAGGAGGGTCTTGGCTGGAGCTAGAACTGCCCTGTTTCCTGGAACTGCTACCCTTCCTTCTGTTCAGGGTAACTTGGGTTGGGTCCAGCTCCGCCTTGCACTTTTGCCAAACTGCCTTTATAATCAAGGGAAACCCAGCATTGCTCAGCACCTGAGGGGGTCCCTGCAAACAAAAATAGAGGGAGATTCATTGGAAGTATGTGTGGGGGGGTGATGCTCTGATTTTCTGCCATCTTCTCACCCCTCCCATCCCGCACTGGAGGTTCTTCACTCGCCTTGGCCTGCTGGCCTGACCAAACTGCAGCCAGGGGCTTTGCAAGGGGATGAGGTCCGCCCCGGGTGTTATGCCTGGGGGGGGGACACAGCCCCCCCAGCGGACCTGCATGGCGGCGCTCGCACCCCCAGTGGGCAGATTTTTGTGATTGGTGCAGTTGTCGTCATGAAAATACGCCCGCTGATCGCGCAAATACGCCTGCTGATCAGCCTGGCACCCCCCAGCAGGCAGCGCTTGCATCCCCAGCGTGTTTTATGCGATTGGGAATCGGATTTCCATGATCAGTGGGCGGCGCTGCCTGGCACCCCCGGCGGGCAGTGCTCTCATTCCCAGCTGCGGCAGCCGGGGGTGCCAGCGCCACTCGCCGATTGTGAAAATCTGACCACCGATCACGCAAATACCCCCGGTGGCATAGGGGCGGCACGGGACGACACGGCACAGGGCGTGCAGCGCCCATAGGTACGGCACGGAATGCCGAGCGCCCTGTTCCATCCCTATGGGTGGTTTGCCCGGCCCCTGGGCATGCCACCACAGGTGCCCAAGAGGCTTCCTACGCCGCTGCCTGCGGCTTCACTGAACCTCAGGCTCAGCTGTGAAAAGACAAGTGGGATTCGACCTTGCGCCCCCCCTCCGATGTCCCAGCCTGGCCCTTGTGGGGGGAAGAGTGGCTCCCCACCCAAGTGGGCTTGGAGCCTTGGAACCATTGAATGGTCGAGCTGGAAAGGACCCCTGTCAGTTGACCCACCTTTGCTTCAGCACCTCCTTGAGTGCTTCCTGGCTGAAGGGACCTGTAGCCTCTCCGGGGGTCTTGCTCACCAGCGGCTACAGCCCCTCTTTGCCCCGCAGGTGAAGCAGGAGTGGGGACCCCCCAGCCGCCACCATGGTTGCCTTATCCCTCAAGATCAGCATTGGCAACGTGGTGAAGACGATGCAGTTTGAGCCGTCCACCATGGTGTACGACGCCTGCCGCATGATCCGGGAGCGAGTTCCGGAGGCGCAGATGGGCCAGCGTAAGTCGGGGGTTGGGGGGGCTGGAGCAGCTGATTATTGGGGGGGGCATTGAATGTCTTCTCAGCTGCATCTCTTCACATCAGGCAAGAGAGGGGGGCCTGCCCTTCTGATGAAGAAAGGCGGGGAGTGGGGGACATCTGCAGAGGCCCAAGCACAGGGGGGCCGGGGGGACTGGGCCTCCCCAAAGCCCTGCCTGGACCTCCGTCTGCAGCCTCTGGGCCTGCCCTTTGGCCGGTCCTGGGAGAGTCTTTCCTGCTCTTTTCCAGCCACCGACTTTGGCCTCTTCCTGTCGGACGAAGATCCCAAGAAAGGCATCTGGCTGGAAGCTGGGAAGGCCCTGGACTACTACATGCTCCGCAATGGGGTGCGTCCCCCCTTCCCTGCCAGGGTTGTCCCCTGGCCGCCCCCTCCCTTGCCAGGCGGGCATCTCCTCCTTTGCCTGGCCCCCTTTCCCCTCCCCTCCCCCCCACTCTGGGGCCCCCCCAACTGCTCTCCTCCGGCCCTCTCTGATGCCCCCCCTACAACATTCCAGGACACCTTGGAGTACAAGAAGAAGCAGAGGCCCCTGAAGATCCGGATGCTGGACGGGACGGTCAAGACGGTCATGGTGGATGACTCCAAGACGGTCACAGACATACTCATGACCATTTGCGCCAGAATCGGTGAGCGGGGGGGAGGTCTTGATCTAGGGAGGGAGAGAGGTCTCTAGCTCCCCCTGACACAGAGATGATGATGATGATGATGATTTATACCATGCCCATCTGGCTGGGTTTCCCCAGCCACTCTGGGCGGCTTTCAACACATTATTAAAATAAAGTAACGCATCAAACATTAAAAGCTTCCCTAAACAGGGCTGCCTTCAGATGTGGTCTAAAATTCTGGTAGTTGTTGTTCTCTTTGACATCTGGTGGGAGGGTGGGTGGTTCCACAGGGCAGGTGCCACCACCAAGAAGGCCCTCTGCCTGGTTCCCTGTAGCTTCACTTCTTGCAGGGAGGGAACTGCCAGAAGGCCCTCGGAGCTGGACCTCGGTGTCTGGGCAGAACGATGGGGGTGGAGACGTTGTCTTGCTCTGCAGAAGGCAAGAGGGAGGCCCTTCACTGGGGATGTCTCCCAGTCTGGCAGGGCTGACCTCTCTCTCCCCACCCACCTTCTTGACATGGGGGGGGGGGTCTCCTCGCCTGGCAGGCATCACGAACTACGACGAGTACTCCCTGGTGCGGGAAATTGTGGAGGAGAAGAAGGAGGAGCAGACGGGGACCCTCAAGAAGGACAAGACGCTCCTGCGGGATGAGAAGAAGATGGAGAAGCTCAAGCAGAAACTCCACACGGACGATGAGTGTAAGTCGGTGGGGTGGGGGTACGACCACGAGGACCCAGGAGCAAAGAGTGGGGGGGGGGTCTCTCTCCTTCCCCTTGCTTCCCCTCCCAATGTTCTCTGTGCCCCAACAGTGAACTGGCTGGACCACGGGCGCACCCTCCGAGAGCAGGGCATCGATGACAGCGAGACCCTCCTCCTGCGACGGAAGTTCTTCTACTCGGACCAAAACGTGGATTCGCGGGATCCTGTGCAACTCAACCTGCTCTATGTGCAGGTACTGTTCCCTTCACACAACCCTGCAAGTCTCGGGCTTCATCCTAACCCCAGTTTACCTATGAAACCCCCTCACCCCACATGCGGCCGCTCAGGGGGACGGGCCCTGCCATAGATGCCACATAAGCCCCACTTTCAGCGTTTGTAAGCATTCGATCGTTTAGTGTGGCAGCACCTGCCCTCTGGAACTCCCTGCCTCTTGATATCAAGCTGGTGCCTTTGCTTTGCACGTTTTGGTGCTTGCTAAAAACATTCTTGTGTAGACCCACCCCCCAAATGCTTAGAAAGTAGAAGTGAGTTCTAACCTGTTGTAGTTTTTTTACTTTCTGTACACTTTGAACTCAGTTTTAATGTTTTATCTTTTTATTAACTGCTTTGAGGTTGTTGGCTGTGTTTTTTTACAATCAAGCATTGTATAAATTTTGTGAAATAAAATAAATAACCCCCAAGGTACACCTGGCAGGTGCCATGAAGGTTGGGTTGGTGGAGTGGGCAGCAGGCCTCTCCTCCCCCCCAGCCTAAAATCCTTGGGGAGAGGGTGGGAGGGAAGGGCCCATTAAGGAGCTATGAATGAACCGTGCATTAATTCAGGAGAATGACTTCCCTGTGGCCCCGCCCCCTTCTCCAGGCCCGTGACGACATCCTGAACGGCTCCCACCCCGTCTCCTTCGACAAGGCCTGCGAATTTGCGGGATTCCAGTGCCAGATCCAGTTTGGCCCCCACAATGAGCAGAAGCACAAGCCGGGATTCTTGGAGTGAGTGCCCCGGCCGGTCTCTGCCCGCTTGGCGTGGGCCTCGCAGCGGAGCGCCAGGGGAAACCGAGTCACAGGGTGCCGCGCAGAAGCAAGTGGCCTCCCCTTCCTTTTCAAGTCGAGGTTGGACAGCCGTCCGCCAGGGCTTCTTCATTGCACTTCCCTTCATTTGGGCAGGGCCTGCTTGCGCTGGGCAGGACTGCCCCCCCCCCCCCCAGGGATGAGTTTGGGTTGGGCAGCAAAGGTTTGGGGTTCTTCCTTGCTCTCCCTCCCCTCATGCCCCCTCCTCTCCTCTCCCTTTTCCAGCCTCAAGGACTTTCTGCCCAAGGAGTACATCAAGCAGAAAGGCGAGCGCAAGATTTTCATGGTGAGTGGAAGCGGGGGGGGGGGGGGACGGGACTGGCTGCAACCGGGGATCCCTTGGACCTTCAGGGGAAGGGGGCTCATGGGGGGCACTCCTCCCTCTCCACCGATGAGTGGGCTTGGGGGTGGGGCACACCTTGTGCCTGGCAAAATATCCGCTTTTGACAGGATCTACTGCCCATTTCCCGGAGGACCCCCTGTGTGGACTGGGACGCCCCTGCTGTTTGGGGTGGCTCTGGCGGGAGAGGGGGCCCCTTCCCTGGGGGTGGGAGGAGCGGAAGGATGACCCCCCCCCTTTGTTCTGCCCTCAGGCCCACAAGAACTGCGGCAACATGAGCGAGATTGAGGCGAAGGTCCGCTACGTGAAGCTGGCCCGATCCCTCAAGACCTACGGGGTCTCCTTCTTCCTGGTCAAGGTGAGGGGGGCCCTGCCCCATCTCTCTGCCCTTTCAGGGGGGCAGGATGCTCGGGAAGCCCCCTGCCTCCAGCTGAGGTGGGGCTGTTGCACCCTTGGCTCTTCTGCGCCTTGCAGGGGGGCCGGTGGGGGCATCTCCTGCAGGTTTGCCTTTTGAGGTGGGCATGGTGGCTCTGGGGTGGCTGGTGCTCCCTTGGTGCAGGGGGAGCTGAGGGCTCCCCTTGGGCCTGACCCACGTGTCCCCCCTGCAGGAGAAGATGAAGGGCAAGAACAAGCTGGTCCCCCGCCTGTTGGGCATCACCAAGGAATGTGTCATGCGGGTGGATGAGAAGACCAAGGAGGTCATCCAGGAGTGGAACCTCACCAACATCAAGCGCTGGGCCGCCTCCCCCAAGAGCTTCACGCTGGTAGGCCTTCCTCCTCCTTCCTCTTCCTCCCCCCGCCATCTCCAACTCTCTTTGCCCCTCCCCGGGTGTCCTTTGGAAGAAGCGCAGCGGCAGAATTGGGCTGCCTGGGGCCGCGTCCTGCAAGCAGAGGGCAGGCAGGCAGGAGGGCTGAGCAAGAGCCGGTTTTCAACATCGTGCTGCATCACCAGCTGAACATCGCACTAGACAATGTCTGGAGTGAGGATGGAGCTGTGCAGGGCCTTCTCGGTGGTGGCGCCCTCCCTGTGGGACACCCTCCCTTCAGATGTCAAGGAGATAAAGAATTGCGCAACTTTTAGAAGACATCTGAAGGCAGCCCTGTATCGGGAGGCTTTTAATGCTTGATGTTTTTATTACGTTTCATCATCATCGTTTTGTTTGCTACCTTTCCATAGTTAAAACAATGCTCAAGGCGGCTTACAACATGACAAGATTTACGTAATTATCAACATAACCAAAGTCATAACCTCTTGGATAGATTTATTGCTTTATTGTTTGGCGCCCAGCCACGCTTCCCCTGCGAGCCTCTGCAGCTTCTGTTTACGCAGTGTGGCTTTGGAGCGGTCGTAAAGAAATTAGCAGAATTACACAGCGTCTGTGTGTCGAAAGGGCAGTAAATAAGTCCAGACGTTTCTTCTATCCTAGTATCTCTTTATTGGAAACAAAACAGCGTATTTACAATCCACAACAGCCATCCGTGTTAAGCTGCATTTTCTCTGCCTCCTCTCTCTCCCCTTCCAGCGGCTGAACTGAGTGCTTTCGATTTCCACTCAGTTCACAGCATACCAAGCTTACTGGCTTACTTCCCTTGTAAGCCCGTCCCTCAAGCACGAGACATAGAAGGTTCACCCTTCACTACACCCAACATAAACAATAAATAATGGAAAAACAATTTCCGCATAAATTGTTACGGGGAAAATCTAGGTGTGAGGCTGCTCAGTCCCCCAGCTGATCGGGCAGAGCCCTTGGGTCCCTGCGGAATAAAGGAGGAGTCCAGCTACCAACCGGAGCCAATAGCTGTAGTTTATTGCACATCAGGTTCAAAGAGGAATTTTGAACCCCGAGAATGGGGTGACAAGGACTTTAAAAACTTTCCCACCATATCCCAGAATACAGTTCGTACAGCATCATTGCTACATCATTGACATGTCACAAAAGGGGAGGGGTTAATCTTGGCAAACAGGTCCAGACAAGTTCTTGGTACAAGTTTAGCATAAGCAGACATGGCAGGGCAAGACTCAGGTATAAGATGAGCCTAGGCAAAGACCTCTGAAGTCCCCCCACCCAAAGTACAATAGAACTTCCTTTGCATGTCTGGCCCCTTGGCAAGTTTGGTGATGGGATTAGGCTTTCCTTGGCCAACAATCAGCCCAGCAATTGTCACCTCTGGGAACTTCCTGGAGTCCTTTTTCAAGGGGAAAATAGCTTTGGAATGGAGGAAACTGGCAAAGGAGCTGATTTTATATTATTTTTAAAGCTAGGTAACTTCCCTGAGCTGTCAAGTTGAAAGGATACATTCAGGCATAATATTTGGAATATTTAACTTTAAAGATGTGCCCCCACCCCCGTAATTTCTGCAACAATATCAATCACAATTTAAAATGACATGGGGAAAAAATAAAAGCAATTTAAAAAGAAAACAAAAATGGAGGCGCCTCTGCCCAGCAGCCGTGGCAGCAGCAGCAGTCCTTTTTGGAGGCAGCCAGGGGGAGAGGAGCAGGGCTCCCAGCAGCTCACACTCTGTTTTGAGATATTCTGTAAGCTACCCAGAGTGGCTGGGGAAACCTAGTCAGACGAGTGGCGTATCATCATCATCATCATCATCTGGCTTCACAGTTTTCCCCACTTGTGGCTGCCCTACAGTGGCCGGGGGGAGTGGGGAGAGAGAGAGATACCTTTTTCCTTTCCTCTTGCAGGACTTTGGGGATTACCAGGACGGCTACTACTCTGTCCAGACGACGGAGGGGGAGCAGATTGCCCAGCTCATTGCCGGCTACATTGACATCATCCTGAAGAAGGTGAGGCTGGGGGGAGGCAGGGAGAGGGGCGCCCACCTCAGGCGTGGCGTCTGCCTGGGCGTGCGGGAGGGCAAGGCCAAGCTGGCATTGCAGGGTGCTGGCCGAGGGGAAGGCTGTCCCCCACCAGGAGGATGGGCTGCCTTGCCCTGGCAGTGCTGGGAGGCCCTTCTGCGCCCTGTGCCCCATGGCCGCCTTTATCATTGCCTGCCCCCTTCCCTGCCCTACAGAAAAAGAGCAAAGACCACTTTGGCTTGGAGGGGGACGAGGAATCGACCATGCTGGAGGAGTCCGTCTCCCCAAAAAAGTAAGTCTGGAGGGAGAGGGGGACGGGGGGGGGGGGCTGCCGCTGCCCGGAGTGGGGGTGCTTCTTCTCTCCTCCCTCCCTCCGCTTGCCTCGCAGGTCCACCGTCCTCCAGCAGCAGTTCAACCAGGTCAACAAGGCTGAGACGGGCTCCCTGGCCCTGCCGGGCATCATCCGCCTGGGCGCCGGCGGGCCAGAGAACTTCCAGATTGGCACCATGCCCCAGGCCCAGCAGCAGATCACCAGCGGGCAGATGCACCGTGGGCACATGCCCCCCCTGGTAAGGAGCCCTTCGCTCTCCCCTCCGCTCCCATGCACATCATCCGTGGCTGGGGTGGGAGGGAGAAGAAGCACAAAGAGCATTGAGTGGCCGTCCCTCTGGGATGCTTTAATTCCTGCCTTGCAGGGGGTTGGGCTAGATGACCGCAAGGGGTCCTGTCTACCTCTACAAATCAATGATTCACAGAGTCCTCTTCTCTTTGGGCCTGCTTGCACCCGTGGCTGCTGCTGGGGAGTGGTCAGGGCCGGATTTACGTATAAGCTAAACAAGCTCTAGCTTGGGGCCCCACTCTCTTGCCCCCCCCCCCCCAAATTAAAGAAAAAAACCTGGATGTCCATTTCCAAAATATAAGATAAAAAACAAATGAAATAAAACCTACATCCCAGGTTTTGTGTTGTGTAGGCTCCTAGGATGTAAATCATGGGCCCCACCTGCTTGCCTGCTCCCTCAAATATCACTGCTTTGCTCCTTTCTATATATAGTAGGCCTACATTCTGATATTTATAATTATTAGTAGTTTGCATCATATATTTACACCTATTATTTTTTCATATTATAGCAAATTCCTAGAGACTAGATTATGAGTCTTTGTAAATTGTATTTCTAAAGGACCTTTTGTTATTGCCAAATGCCAATGTGTTTGCATTATTAAGTTTGTTATGATTAAAAAATTATTTTAAGTTAGAGCTTAATAATTATTTCACTATTAATATACTTCTTTTTAATTTTATTTTGCAATTAATGTACATCTTTTAATTGTACTTCAGTTCAACAATCACTTGGATAAAACACATATATTGTTATGTGCAAATGGCTTCAGATACCTATTAGGTCCATAAATGACCATATAGCATATATTCAACACAAAAAACAGCGACAATTTGTTGTTGACAAAGGACAACTGGACATAGAAAGGGGCCTGTTACCTTCAGGAGCTGAGGGCCCTGAGAGTGGTGCTTATGTAGCCCCACCCACATGGCAGCCCACGGGTGCCCCTCCGCACCCAGGTCTCTCTGCTTGCCCCCCTCCTTTCAGGGGCCCTTGGGCTCCAGGAGAGGGGCAGGCTGTGCCCCCTTCTTCTTCTTCTTCTCCTTCTCCTCCTTGCAGACCTCGGCCCAGCAGGCCTTGACGGGCACCATCCTCTCCAGCATGCAGGCGGTCCATGCTGCCCAGTCCAACCTGGAGGACTTTGACACGCTGCCCCCCATGGGGCAGGACGCGGTGAGTGGGGCTGGCCAAGGGAAGGGGCCCTTGGGGGCGACTGGGCACCCTCCAGGGGGCAGCCTCCCCTGTGGAGTCCTGGAATAACGGCCCCCTTTCCTTCCCCCCCCCCCCAGGCCTCCAAAGCCTGGCGCAAGAACAAGATGGATGAGTCGAAGCACGAGATCCACTCCCAGGTGGACGCCATCACAGCCGGCACGGCTTCCGTGGTCAACCTGACGGCGGGCGACCCGGCCGAGACGGACTACACGGCCGTGGGCTGCGCCGTCACCACCATCTCCTCCAACCTGACGGAGATGTCCAAGGGGGTCAAGCTGCTGGCCGCCCTCATGGAGGACGAGGGGGGCAACGGCAGGCAGCTCCTGCAGGCGGCCAAGAACCTGGCAGGGGCCGTCTCAGAGCTGCTGAAGACCGCGCAGCCCTCCAGCGCAGAGGTGAGCCTGGCCGCTTGGGTCCAAGGAAAAGCTCCTCTTCGCTGCAATTCCTGCCTGGCAGGGCTTGGATTAGGCAAGCCCTTTGGGTCCCCTCCCACTCTGCAGGCCTGTGATCTTATACTTGTATCACGCAATCTCATTTTTAAAAAAAGAGATCAAAGTGGTTTCAAAACATACCGTATTTTTCCGTGTATAAGATGAGGTTATTTTATTTTAAAATTATGCTTAAAATTTCGGGTCGTCTTATACACAGAGAGTGGAGAGGTGGGACGGGCAGTTGGTGGCTGCCATGAGCAGTAGATTGTCAGCTGCGTTTTTGCGGGGGGCAGGTGGTTGCGGCAAGGTCCGCTGGCTATTGGCTGCTGGGGCAAGTGTGCGGGAGATTGGCACTTGCTTTCGGCAAGCATGCATACGATTGATGGCTTCATTGATACGTGTGCAATTGGCAGCGGCAGTCCTGCAGGTGAGCAATTTTCAGCAAATCCCCACCCTAAAAAAGGTCATCAAGTCTGGGCAATCTCCCCCCATTTTCTCAATTTGGAGTCCCAAAAAAGAGGGGGCGTCTTATGCACGGAGGCGTCTTATGCACAAAAAAATACGGTTTGTTGTTGTTTAGTCGTTTAGTCACGTCCGACTCTTTGTGACTCCATATATGCACATTAAAATCACAGCAACATCTAAAACCACAGCTCAGTTAACTTCTACAGAAAACATTTTTTGCAAATGTCTTCAGAAGCCTGGCAGCGCCGAAAGGTTCTCAGCCAACATGTCATGGTTAATGTGCTGGAGACCCCCGTTGAGAGGCCGCCTTGACCCTCCTACACCCAGGAGAGCCCTGCCCTCTGCAGGGGGTTGGACTAGATGACCCTGGGGTCCCTTCCAACTCTATGATGCTGTGATTCTCCATTGAGCCTCCATGGACCCCAGAAACCTCCACATTAACTCTGATCAGAGCCTTCCATGTGGCTGCCCCTATTCTGAGGGACAGTGTTCCTCTAGAGATGCGACAGGCACCCAACTCTGCCCACTTTCTGTGACAGCCATTCCCAGCTGGACAAAGGGGACTTTACCACGAGGGTCTGCCTGTTCGGGTTTAGGTCTTGTGGGTTGCCTTCAGGGGCCGCCCCTAACCTCCAGCCCTTTCCTCCTCCAGCCGCGGCAGAACCTTTTGCAAGCTGCAGGCGCCGTGGGGCAGACGAGTGGGGAACTGCTGCAGCAGATCGGGGAGAGTGACGCCGACCCCCATTTCCAGGTGAGTGGCAAGCGGGAGTCCTCTGGGGCACACCTGGCGGGGGACAGCCTGGCGCAGGCCGCCTGCCCTCTGGCACAGGATGGGCAGGGGGGTGGCGCTTGGGCCCAGTAACCTCTCTTGTCTTGTGGATTCGTGTGCAGATGGTGGAGAGCCGGCGCCCTCGGACCCTGTCCGCCCCTGACCCCAAGACGGTAAAGGGCCTGAGCCCAGCAGGGGCTGTGCTCTCTGGGGCAGAGCCCTCCTCTGCGCTGCTGCCAATCAGTGGGGCTCGCTGGCCAAGGGGCTTGGGGCAAGCTCTTGCTCTCGCTGGCTCATGCTCGGCTCCCCCTGTTGCAGGAGCCTCGGCCCCTCCAGTTGGTGGGATGGCTCTGACCCACAAGCCAGGAAGCCCCCAAGATCACCGGCCAGAGGGTCCGCGTAGGCCAAGATTTGGCCTGACCCCCAGGAGGCTGCCTGTGGGACTCTCCGCCACATGGACCTCTGTTGGAAGAGCAGCTGGCGCTGCCAGATCTCCCCACAGATGCCAGGGAACCCTGCCAGCCTCTCGGCGCTGGGCCTGCTCCTTCTGCCCCCAGCGCCCCATGTGGGGTCTTGGCTGCTTTGGCAGCAGGGGAATCCGAGCATCTTCTCTTCCCCCTCCCGGTCCTTGCGGTGGGGGGCTGTGGGCGCTTCCTCTTGGTGACGGGTTTGGTGCGCGGTGCTCTCTGCGCCTGTGATTGAGGCCAGAGAGGGTGGTGGTTGGGGGGGGGGGTGTCTGGGGGGGGGGCTGAGTGCCGCAGGAGCACGGAGGGGTGAGGTTTGTGCAGGCAGAGGCGGAAGAAGGATGATCTCACCTGCGCCAGGAGAGCCTGAAAGGGCCCTCCTGGCCTGCCCAGCTCGGGTTTCCCTGCTGAATGTTTCATGAGCGCAACCAGCCAATGCCACCTCTCCCCCCCCCCCCCCCGACAGGACATGCTGATGCAGCTGGCGAAGGCCGTGGCCAGTGCCGCTGCCGCCTTGGTACTGAAAGCCAAGAACGTGGCCCAGAAGACGGAGGACTCGGTGCTGCAGACACAGGTCATTGCTGCCGCCACGCAGTGCGCCCTCTCCACCTCCCAGCTGGTGGCTTGCACCAAGGTGAGTGGCAGGCCCTGAGCGCCCACCCCTGGCACCCTGGCCCCGCCCAGGGTCTGGGGCAGCAGCTGGCCTTGGTTGTTCCTCTTCCAGGAAACACCGGCCTCGGTGGAGGGGCACTGTGTGGGCTTCCGTTTGGAGAAGGCGTAGGCCAGCCCCTGCCATCTCCCCAAAGGGTGCTTTCTCAGCCCTGTGGGAGGTGGGGCTGGGGCAGGCTGGGCCACTGCTCTGACCGCCCTGTGCCTTGTCCATTCCTCCTCCTCCTTGGCAGGTGGTGGCGCCCACCATCAGCTCGCCCGTCTGCCAGGAGCAGCTGGTGGAAGCTGGCAAGCTGGTGGCCAAGTCGGTGGAGAGCTGTGTGGACGCGTCACAGGCGGCCACGGGCGACGAGCAGCTGCTGAAGCAGGTGGGGGTGGCGGCCACGGCCGTGACACAAGCCCTCAACGACCTGCTGGAGCACATCAAGCAGCATGCCACGGGCGGGCAGCCCATCGGCCGCTACGACCAGGCCACCGACACCATCCTCAACGTCACGGAGAACATCTTCAGCTCCATGGGGGATGCGGGTGAGCGGGCCTTGCGGGGAGGGACCCCTTGGGGCCCAGCCACAGAGGCTGGGGGGGGGCTGGCCACGTGGGCGGGAGGGATGGCTGAGGGCGTCTCGGGGTCCGTCTGTGGGGCTGGCCCTCACCTCTCTCCTCCTCCTCCCCCCCAGGGGAAATGGTGCGTCAGGCCCGCATCCTGGCTCAAGCCACCTCCGACCTGGTGAACGCCATCAAGGCCGATGCCGAAGGGGAGACGGACCTGGAGAACTCCCGCAAACTGCTGAGTGCGGCCAAGATCCTGGCTGACGCCACGGCCAAGATGGTGGAGGCAGCCAAGGTGTGGCGTCGGTGGAGGGGCCGGGCAGATGCCTGGCAGGGGAGGGAGGTGGAGGGGTCAGGCGCAGGCCTACCTGTTGGACCTCTGCCCTTGTGCCTTGGCAGCCGGATGAGGCCCCTCCAGCCCTGCCTCCTCTTCCCAGGGGCCAGCCAGCGGCAGGGCCGGAGGGCGGCAGCAGTGACGCTCCCCGCCTGGAGTTCCCAGCAACAGGGTCAAAGAATTGTAGAGGAGGGAGGGCCCCCAAGCGTCATCTAGACCACCCTCTGGCAACTCAGGAACCACGACTTCATGTCCTGGCGCTGTGGCCAGGGAGAGCCTCCCCAACCCTGGAGTGGTCCCCCTTCCTTGGGAAGCAACAACTGAGTGCCACGTTTGTGCCCACAGTGATGCCCTCCTTGCCACATCCCATTTCAGGGAGGGGGCTGTCCACTTCCCCCGGGTGATGCCCTCTCAACCTGTCCTCATGCCCTCTGGTGCCAGCCACATACGTTCCCCTTGCCAGTGCCCCCCGGGCTCCTGGTGGGAGCCTCACTGGCACCGCCCGCTCAGACTCCCTGCTCCTGGTCCCTGTGAGGTGGTGGTGGGTGGCCTGGCGGGGGCCATTCTGACCAGTCTCCCCCTCCTGCTCCCTGCCCACCAGGGGGCTGCAGCCCACCCAGACAGTGAGGAGCAGCAGCAGCGCCTGCGGGAGGCGGCTGAGGGCCTGCGCATGGCCACCAACGCAGCCGCCCAGAACGCCATCAAGAAGAAGCTGGTGCACCGGCTGGAGGTGAGTGCTGCAAGTGGCGTGTGTGTGCCCATGCCAGTCGCTTGCCACAGCCTGGCCGGCTGGGCAGAGCAAGGGGCCTTCCTGGCCTCACCCCGTCCCCCACTTTCTCTCTCCCCAGCATGCAGCCAAGCAAGCAGCTGCCGCCGCCACCCAAACCATCGCAGCCGCCCAGCATGCAGCCACCACCAACAAGAACCCGGCTGCCCACCAGCAGCTGGTGCAGAGCTGCAAGGTAAGAGGGAGGGAGGGAGGGAAGAGAGTGCTGAGCTTGTCCTCCCCGCCCCCCGGCCTCAGTGTGGGTGTCTGGCTGGGGGCGGGGGCGGTGAGAGGCCATCCCAACCTCTCCTTATTGTTGCTGTTGTGGCCATTGCTATTAATTAAATTTCTATACCACTCTTCATCCAAAGATCACAGGTCAGGTTACGGCACAAAAACACACAATGCATAACACAATAATTTTAATAACAATACTGATAGCAATATAAATAACCATAACATACATTCATTCATTCGACAGGGGAGGCTGCTGCCAAGTAAATAAATAAAGGCAGCCACGTTTAGGGACGTTTTTAGTGTCTGATGTTTTATTGATTTGCTGTTGTTGTTGTTAATATTCTGTTGGGAGCTGCCCAGAGTGGTTGGGGAAACCCAGCCAGATGAGTGGGATATAAATAATTTATTATTGTTGTTGTTGTTATTGTTATTAATGAATGGCTGCTATGACATTGATCAGAAACACAAGTACTTCCGACTGCGGGCGCCTCTTGCTTCCTTTGGGTGTTGGTGGGCTCATCTCCTGGCCCCTCTGGGGCAAGAAGGACCAAGATGGGTTTCTGATGGAGGCCCCCCCCCAACTGTCTCTTTCTCCCGCCCTCCTCCAGGTGGTGGCGGACCAGATCCCCATGCTGGTCCAGGGCGTCCGGGGGAGCCAGTCGCAGCCCGACAGCCCCAGCGCCCAGCTGGCTCTCATTGCTGCCAGCCAGAACTTCCTGCAGGTGAGGGGATGGGCAGCAGAGGGTGCCCACAGGACAAGGGGGCAGGTTGCGTGGGCACCCCAGGGTGGGGGGCTCCTCAGGATTGGGGGCTCCTCATGGTCACCACTCTCCTTTCCCTCCCCCCGCTGCAGCCCGGCGGGAAGATGGTGGCCGCAGCCAAGGCCACGGTGCCCACCATCTCGGACCAGGCCTCCGCCATGCAGCTCAGCCAGTGCGCCAAGAACCTGGCAGCCGCCTTGGCTGAACTTCGCACGGCAGCACAGAAGGTAAGGAGGAGCGGCCGTCAAGCCCCCTGCCCTCTTCACAGCCGTGGCTGCTGCTGCTGCTTCTTCCTCTTGCGTCTTGTGGCCATTGGTACTCTGTGGGGTGATGGGGACCTCCCTCCCCACGGAGTCTTCTGCCAGTCTTCTATGGAGGAAGCCATGCTAAGGCCCTCAGTGCGGGATGGTGGCAGGGGCAGGGGGGTGGGGATGACATGTAGCGCCCCCTGGGGATGACACCCTCCTCTTCCCCGGCAGGCACAAGAGGCCTGCGGCCCCCTGGAGATCGACTCGGCCCTCAGCTTGGTGCAGAGCCTGGAGAGGGACTTGCAGGAAGCCAAGACGGCGGCCAGGGAGGGCAAGCTGAAACCTCTTCCGGGAGAGACGGTGAGCAGAGGAGGGCGTGGGGGGGGGGTCAGAAGGCGTGGGGTGGGCACAGCAGGCACAAGGGGGAGGTGGGGGCACGGGGCCTGTTGACGCTGTGTGTCCTGCAGATGGAGAAGAGCGCCCAGGACCTGGGGAACAGCACCAAGGCCGTCAGCTCCGCCATCGCCCAGCTGCTGGGAGAGGTTGCCCAGGGCAACGAAAACTACACAGGTACTCCTCCTCTGTCCCCCCCAAACCCCCTCCCCACCAGCAGCCTCCATTGCTCCTCCCCGTAGCTCTGGCAGGCTCCCCCCTTGCTGTGCATAGTTCAGGAGACATCCCTCTGTTCCTCCTGGGTCTGGATTGGACCCATCCTCCTCCTCTTCCCCCTCACCCCCGTTTGGGGAGGGAGGGTCCTTGCCTGGGGGGCTGTCCTGGCCAGGGTTGGGCTGACGCTGCCCTCTCCCCCCCCCCCCAGGGATTGCTGCCCGCGATGTGGCCCATGCGCTGCGCTCCCTGAGCCAAGCTGCCCGCGGGGTGGCTGCCAACTCGGAGGAGCCGCAGGTCCAGGCCGCCATGCTGGAGTGCGCAGGCGACGTCATGGACAAGGCTGGCAACCTGATAGAGGAGGCCCGCAAGGCCGTGGCCAAGCCGGGAGACCCCGAGAGCCAGCAGCGCCTGGCGCAGGTGAGCCCTCGGCCTGGCGTGGGGGCCGTGGGTGGGGTGGGGGGTTGTGGCCCTCCCCACTGAGCCGCTCTGCCCTCTCCTGGCAGGTGGCCAAGGCCGTCTCTCAGGCTCTCAACCGCTGCGTCAACTGCCTTCCTGGCCAACGAGATGTGGACGCCGCCATTCGCACGGTGGGCGAGGCCAGCAAGAGGCTCCTGGCGGACTCGGTGAGCCCCCCTTCCCTTCTCTCTGGCTTGGCGGGAGGCGGGGAGGGCACCCCCTCTAGGATCTCGAGGAGGCCTGTCTCCTGGCCCCTCAGCTCTGGGACCAGTTTGGCAAACTGAGGGGCCCTTGTACAACCCAGGGCAGCGTGTCTGCCCACCCTCCTATGGGCTGCAGCTATCCCTCCCCTTTTAAAATGGCCCAGGCACAACACACCCCGACAGTCGCACCACGTCTCGCTCATGGCTGGAGTCCAGCGGGGGCTCTAGGGCCGTCCCATGACTGCCTCTGCATTATAATAATAGTTTATTATTTATACCCTGCCCATCTGGCTGGGTTTCCCCAGCATTAGTGATCCTGCAGAGCAAAACCCCATCAGTTGCTTAAAGCATTTCTGTCCTGCTCCTTGTTGTCAAAGCCATTCTGGGGTAGAGTCAGAAGGGGCACCCAGGGCTCATCTAGCCCAACCTCCTGCAGTGCAGGAATTACAGCTAGAGAATCCCCGACAGGCAACCATGGGATTTCTGCTTTAAAACCTCCAACGAGGGAGAATCTGGCAAACCCTTCTTCCCAGTCGTCCGTCCTGCTGTCCCATGGATGCAAGAAAACATTAATTCACGTCCATGAAAGGAGTGGTAGAAATGTCAGCACAGAGAGCAGCAGATCCATCCCAGCCAAGTAATACCTGGGCAGGTGGACCAGACTCTTGCCCTTATCCCTGGTCCAAGTGAAGCCCAGGGCTTGTATCTGAAGACGGAAGAGGTGCTGCTGTAATTTATTCTGGCCAATAGGCAGTGTCTCTTTGCATGTCAAGGGAGCGGGGCGGGGGGGGGGGATAGCCCTGTTGTGAGTCCCGTGCCTGAAGCTGACTCTCGTTCCCTCCCGCCCTCCAGTTCCCCCCCAGTGGCAAAAACTTCCAGGAGGCCCAGAGTCACCTGAACCAGGCAGCTGCCGGCCTCAACCAGTCGGCCACGGAGCTGGTGCAGGCGTCTCGCGGGACCCCCCAGGACCTGGCCAAGGCCTCCGGCAAGTTCGGCCAAGACTTCAACGAGTTCCTGCAGGCCGGTGTGGAGATGGCCGGCCAGTCGCCGGTAAGAGGCCCCCTTGCGGAGGGAGGGCTGTACGCAGGGGGGCAAATTGAACCTGTGCGTGTGTGCGCGCGCAGTGGGGTTAGAGAGGGACTCGGGTGGGCAGTGCCAGGGGACCATCTTCCCCGGAGGGACGGGATCTGGAAGAAGGGCAGGCTGCTCAGTCAGGGCTCTGCCAAAATGTCCATTTGCCTGGCCCAGGCAAAGCCTGGAGGGCAAGGCTTACTCTGCTCCTCCGTTCAGGCTCAGCACCTGGTTGGATTGGGCCTGGGAGCCCTGACAGCTCCCTAGTAAAACAGCAGATTGGCTTTATGTGGCTTTTCAACCGTAGTAAAGAAAGCAGGTGCAGGTGCCGACTGGAGTGTCCCCTCGTCCCAAGGAACGAGCGGATGCCAAGCTGGTTGGCTGGCAGTGGGGCTGTTGGGTGAATGCAAGGCCCCCTGGCCCTGGCCTGGGGCGGATGGCCGAGTGACCCCTCCCTCTGCCTCCCTCCCTTTCTCCCCACAGTCCAGGGAGGCCCAGGCCCAGGTGGTCTCCAACCTGAAGAGCATCTCCATGTCGTCCAGCAAGCTCCTCCTGGCTGCCAAGGCCCTCTCCGCTGACCCCGCGGCCCCCAACCTCAAGAACCAGCTGGCAGCCGCTGCCAGGTAGGGCTCCCTCCTGGAGGGGGGTGAGGGAGGGGAAGACTGCTTTGTCTTGTCTCCTGGCTGCGGAAGCTCCTTCCCGGAGTGGCTGGCTGGCCATGGCTGGGGGGGGCACAGGGGGGCTCATGGGCTGCCTCTGTCCTTGCAGGGCCGTGACGGACAGCATCAACCAGCTGATCACCATGTGCACCCAGCAAGCGCCCGGCCAGAAGGAGTGCGACAACGCCCTGCGGGAGCTGGAGGTAGCCTTCTGTGCAGCGAAGGGGGGTGGGGGCTGCTGTCGGGGACCACAGCCTGCCGGGCGGGAGGGGAGTCTCTAGGAGGGGCCTGCAGTGGTGGTGGGGGAGCCCTGAGCTGCCTTTCCCCCTCCCCAGACGGTGCGAGAGCTGCTGGAGAATCCCACGCAGGCCGTCAACGACATGTCGTACTTCAACTGTCTGGACAGCGTCATGGAGAACTCCAAGGTGAGGGGGGGCTCTCTCTTTTGGGGGGTGGCCAGTGGCTGCTTTCTGTGACCCCAGCCCTGGGAGGCTCCTTTGGGGCTCTGCTTGCCCTCCCAGGCCTGGCACCCACCCTCTCCCTCCTTACTTCTGCAGGTCCTGGGGGAAGCCATGGCCGGCATCTCCCAGAATGCCAAGAACAGCAAGCTGCCCGAGTTTGGCGACTCCATCAGCACCGCCTCCAAGGCCCTCTGCGGCTTCACGGAAGCGGCTGCCCAGGTAGGGCGGCCACGGGAAATGAGGGGGCGGGGGGCTCTCCTTTTGGGGTGCAGGGAGAGCGTCTTGCTTCTCCGTTGCTCACCCACCCCCACCTCTTACATCTCTTCCTTCTGCTCCCAGGCTGCCTACCTGGTTGGCGTCTCGGACCCCAATAGCCAGGCAGGACAGCAAGGCCTGGTGGACCCCACCCAGTTTGCAAGAGCCAACCAAGCCATCCAGATGGCCTGCCAGAATCTGATTGACCCGGCTTGCACCCAGTCCCAGGTGAGCCCTTGGGTGGCGCCTCACCCAAGCTGTGCAAGGGAGCCATGGGGGGGGGGGGTGGAGCACAGCCAGAGCCCCTTGTGAGGCATGTGTGTGTGTTGCTGGTTTAGTCCTTTGTCAGGGAGAAAGTCCCGCAAGGGGCCAGGATGGAAGCCACCAACACGCCCAAGTCCAGCTGCAGATGTTGACGGTGCCGTAAGCAAGGAGGCACCTCGGACTGGAAGGTTGGAGACCTGCCGTGGTGGCGAGGCTTCAGCCGGGGTCCAAAAGTGGGGCAGGAAGGAAGGGTTTTCCTGTGCCACGAGTCTCGACATGCCCATCTCCAGGGGCCAGGCAGGAGGACTTGCAAGCCCCCCACCTCCCTGGCTGCCGTCCGCCTGCCGTGACCCTCCCCTGCCTCCCGCAGGTCCTCTCAGCCGCCACCATCGTGGCCAAGCACACCTCTGCCCTCTGCAACACCTGCCGGCTGGCCTCATCTCGCACCGCCAACCCAGTGGCCAAGCGCCAGTTTGTCCAGTCTGCCAAGGAGGTGGCCAACAGCACCGCCAACCTGGTCAAGACCATCAAGGTACTTGATTGACATGTGTCGGGGCACGTGGGTGGGATGACACTGTGATGAGCCTGGGAAGGGGGAAGCCCTCCTTTCTTTCTCTCTCTCTTTCTCTATTCCCCTCTAAATCTTTTTCTCTTTTCTCCCTCTCTTTCTCTCCCTCTTTCTTTTGTGTTTTCTCTCCCCCACCCCATCTCTTTCTCAAGCTCTCCCCCCCCTTTTTTTTCTCTGGTCAAGGGCAAGCATTGGTGAGGCAGCCCCTCCCTGGTCTTGCTCTGCCACCACCAGCTCCCAAGGGGAAGCTCCCCCTGTTTCCCCACGCAGAGCAAGGGCTCCCTGCTCCAGTCTCGGGTTCAGCCCGTGAAGCGGCGTGGGGAGCCAGTCTTGAGCCAGGAGCAGGAGCTCTGAAAGGGGGCTTAGGGGCTGTGATACAGAGTGGAAAGTGGTCCTTCGTCCTTCACACGAGGACTAGTGATTAGAGATGAGATCATTACCTTCATGAACACAAAAATGAAAGAGAAAAGCCTCAGAGCCAGGCGGGAGAATTTGCTGGTGCAGCCGCTGGACGTCAAAGGAGGCTCATTTCTGTCGCTGCGCCAGTAGATTCGCCTGCCAGGAATGGAGCTGCTGGCTGAGCAATCCCAGAAGTATTTGGCATCTGACAAAAAGCAGATTCAGGGGAGGGGCGGCGCTGGCTGGAGCTGAAGGATTCGACCCAAAGGGCCTGGTCCTTCTCCCCCGCCTGGCCTTGCTCCTGGGGAGCACAGGGGATCCTGTCCCGGAGGAGCTGCTGGAGTGGGGAGTCCACCTTGGCAGCCCCACGTCCTCGTGGGCTTCAACTGCGGGGAGGAAGCCCCAAGGCCAGCGCTGCCCGTCCCTCTGTCCTTCCCTGCAGGCTCTGGACGGGGCTTTCACCCCAGAGAACCGGGAGCGCTGCCGCGAGGCCACTTCCCCCCTCATTGAGGCCGTGGACAACCTGACCGCCTTTGCCTCCAACCCAGAGTTTGCCACCGTTCCTGCTCAGATCAGCCCAGAGGTAAGTGGGGGGCAGGACCCGGTCAGGGCCTGGTGGGGAGATATTTCCTCTGCTGCCAAGGGCAGCATCCTTTTCGGGGGAGCAGGGAGTTGGACTTGGTGGGGGGCTTCTCAGAGCCCCAGCTGTGCCCCCACTTGCTCACCAGCATCCCCTTGACCACCTGGCGCTCCCCCCACCCCTGCAGGGGCGCAGAGCCATGGAGCCCATCATCTCCTCTGCCAAGACCATGCTGGAGAGCTCCGCCGGCCTCATCCAGACAGCTCGCTCTCTGGCCGTCAACCCAAAGGACCCACCCAAGTGGTCAGTGCTGGCCGGACACTCGCGGACCGTCTCCGATTCCATCAAGAAGCTCATCACCAACATGAGGTGAGAACCACAGCTGCCGGGTGGGGGGGCTGGGTGCCTGCCATGCCTTCCTGCGCTGCCAGGGCTGTGCCAGGGGGAGGGTGTTGGCCGCTCTGGGTGCTTGGTGGGTTCAGCCACGCTGATGGTCTGCCCTCCTCCCGGCAGAGACAAGGCTCCTGGCCAGCGGGAATGCGACGAGGCCATTGAGCTGCTGACCAAGTGCATTCGGGACGTGGACCAGGCGTCCTTGGCCGCCATCAGCCAGCAGTTGGCACCTCGCGAGGGCATTTCGCAGGAGGTGAGTGAGCGAGTAATAATAATAATTTATTCTTTATACCCCGCCCATCTGGCTGCGTTTCCCCACTCTGGGCAGCTTCCAACAAAATATTAAAAATACATTAAAACATCAGTCATTAAAAACTTTCCTAGTCATCTGAGGGGAGGGCATTCCACAGGGCGGGTTTCATTACCAAGAAGGCCCTCTGCCTGGTTCCCTGTAATCTCGCTTCTCGCAAGGAGAGAACCACCAGAAGGCCCTCGGAGCTGGACCTCAGTGTCCGGGCAGAACGATGGGGGTGGAGACGCTCCTTCAGATATACTGGGCCAAGGTCGTTTAGGGCTTTAAAGTTCAGCACCAACACTTTGAATTGTGCTCAGAAATGTACTGGGAGCCAATGTAGGTCTTTCAAGGCCGGTGTTATGTGGTCCCAGTGGCTGCTCCCAGTCACCAGTCTAGCTGCCGCATTCTGGATTAACTGCAGTTTCCGGGTCACCTTCAAAGGTAGCCCCATGTAGAGCGCATTGCAGTAGTCCAAGCAGGAGATAACCAGAGCATGCACCACTCTGGGCAGACTGTGGGCAGGTGGGGTCTCAGCCTGTGTACCAGCTACCAGCCCAGGACACAGAATTGACCTCCATGGACAGCTGTGAGTCCAAAATGACTTTCAGGTGGCGCACCTGGTCCTTCAGGTGCCCCATTCAGGAACAGGGAGTCCCCCACATCTGCCCGTCTCCTGTCGCCCAAAAAGAGTACTTCTGTCTTGTCAGGATTCAACCTCAATCCATTAGCCGCCATCCAGGATGCCAGCGGTGGGCAGGAGACCAGTCATTGGAATAGGAAACATCCTTTCACTGGTGAAAAACAGGCCCACAGCCCACACGGGACAAATCCTGCCCAGTCCCTTTGCCGTGCCTGCAACACCTTCCCAGTCAGGAGCTGCCCCTGTGGGCCAGAGGGATTGCTGGGCTCTAGTGTTTGGGGAGGGGGGAACCTGTGGGGCTCTGACTCTGAACAGCTGGGTCTTCCCCACTCACGGCATCAGGCGGGGGGGCTTCGTGCCCCCTTCCCCAAATGGGCCTGCCAGGAACTCTCCCTCCCTCCCTCCTCCCTCGCAGGCCTTGCACAACCAGATGCTCACGGCCGTCCAGGAGATCAACAACCTCATTGAGCCGGTGGCTGGGGCAGCGCGAGCCGAGGCCTCCCAGCTGGGGCACAAGGTAAGAAGATGGGGGGCTGGTGGGGGGCAGGGATGGGGGGTGCTGGAAGAAGGCAGAGCCAAGGGCTGCCTAACGAGAGTTGCTGGTGGGGAAGGGCCAGAGCAGCTGCTGGGCAGGCAGAAGGTTCCTGCTTCCATCTCCACTGGCAGCCCACCTGCCTGAATCCCTGCAGAGCCACTGCTGCCAGCCTGTGCAGGAAGCCCTGTACCAGAGGGGCCAGTGGCCTGGCTTGGGCTCTTCCTGTGAGGGATGATGGCATATTTGGAGTGAGGAAGAATACCAGCAAGCAAAGGGGAGGCTTTGGACCTCTGGTGCCAGAGAGGGGACTTCTGTGGGCCTGGGATTCTGGAAGGAGCTGCGGGCGGGAGAGCGAAGGGCAGTCCAGCTGCCCTGGCATTGAGGGCGAGGCCTTAGGTGTGGCCAGAGATCTCTTCTCCAGGGTCCCTGGCGTACCTGAGGCTTTGCCTTCAATGCCATGGCAACCAGGCTGACGAGCAAAGCAGCAAACTCAGTCCAGAAGGGGTGCTTGGCCCCTGGCACCTCACTGGGGAGATCTCCTGCCCTCCTGTGGCATAGAGTGGCATGCCAGGGGTTCTCCTGGCAGACTCTTCAGGCTGCTGAAGGGAAGTGCCAGAGCAGCCCCCCCTTTGCCTCTCCTTCCTCCTCCTCCGCCTCCCTCCTTACGGCTCTCCTCTTCTGCTGAGGTTTTGCTCATTGTGACTGAATCACACGGCAAAAGCCGTTGAGGGGTGTCCTCTCTCAGACGTGGCCCTCTTCTGCACCCAGGGTGCCTGGGGCAGGAGCTGCAGGAGGGCTGGCCTCCCTGGCGCTGTGTGCCCCCTGGCAGGGAGACTGGGATTCTGCTTCTCCCCGTTCACCTGCCCCTTCTCTCCCTCCAGGTCTCTCAGCTGGCCCAGTACTTTCAGCCGCTGGTTCTGGCGGCCGTGGGGGCTGCCTCCAAGACCCTCAACAGCCAGCAGCAGATGAACCTCCTGGACCAGACCAAGACGCTGGCAGAGTCGGCCCTGCAGATGCTCTACACGGCCAAGGAGGCCGGAGGGAACCCCAAGGTGCCAGCCAGTGTGGTGTAGTGGTTAAGAGCGGTAGTCTCGTAATCTGGGGAACCGGGTTCGCGTCTCCACTCCTCCACCTGCAGCTGCTGGGTGAACTTGGGCCAGTCACACTTCTTTGAAGTCTCTCAGCCCCACTCACCTCACAGAGTGTTTGTTGTGGGGGAGGAAGGGAAAGGAGAATGTGAGCCGCTTTGAGACTCCTTCGGGTAGTGATAAAGCGGGATATCAAATCCAAACTCTTCTTCTTCTTCTTCTTCTTCTGGGGCAGGGAGAGGGAGGCTGGCTCTGCCATTCCCAGAGGGGCCTGCCGGGCAGGTGGGGAGCGCCACACCAGTGTCTGCTCAGGTGGGAATGATGAGCATCGAGGCGCTTCTGAGAGAGCAGGTGATGCATCGCCTTCTCCCCCCACAGCAAGCAGCCCACACGCAGGAAGCCCTCGAGGAGTCTGCGCAGATGATGAAGGAGGCCGTGGAGGACCTGACGGCCACCCTGAACGAGGCGGCCAGCGCAGCAGGCGTGGTTGGCGGCATGGTGGACTCCATCACTCAAGCCATCAACCAGGTGCGACTCCTCCCCAGAGCGCAACCCCCCCCCTTGACTTTTAATGGGCCCCCCCAAAGGGGAGGGGAGAAGGCAGGGAGGTCTGTTCCCCCCCTCCTCGTCACACGCAGGACTGTTTCTTCGGCTGCAGTTTTCTGCTTCCCACAAAAATGTTCTTTGTCCCACTCCACCGTAGTGGAATTTTACATAATTGCCTAATTACACTAAGGTTGAAGATTAGGGGGAATGTTATCAATTGTGTATCATTTGCAGACTAAAAGAGTAGCAAAAGCAAATCCTGATTGTGTTTGCTGCATTCACATTAAGATTTTTATTTGAAGATTTCATAATATGGTAAGATATAGAAAACTAACGTAAATAAAAGCAGAAATGAAAACAGCTACCAGAACAAGAAAGAAAGAAACAAGAAGAAAGGAAAGAGAGAGAAAAAGGAAAGCAAAGGAAAAGAGAAAGCAGAAAGATACAATTAAAAAAGATAAAAAGGACCTCCAATTTTCCATCCACCAGTTACATAAAAAATGTTATTTAAGACATTCTGTCCATGATAACATCCATCTTCTCCACTTTCTGTGCAGTAATATTTATTCTGAGTCCACGTGTCTCAAAATCATTCATTTCTTTTTCCCACGAAAATCCGAGGGGTTTCCAAATTATTATTATTATTAGTCATTGTCAACTATGTTTTTTCATTCATATCTATCTTTCCATTTATTATTTTATCTTTCCTTTTTCCTCCAAGCCCCCAGATGAAAGGCATTTCCATTTCACCACCTGCTTTCTCCAGTCTTACCAACTTTTCATCGATTTTGTCTGAAATCTAATCTCCGGTTCCATTTTTCATTTCATATCTCTCTGATTCTTTTTCTTTTCCCTTTTCATGAAACATCAATCTGATCATTTCTAATTGTTCAGCCATCAACTGCCGAATAATACCAACAGTCACTGGGGAAGCCAAAGATATATTTGCCAAACTGGATACTTTGGATGTTTTTGATGTTATTAACAACTCAATCTTTTCATAATTCCCGACTCTAAGTTTTCCATCTTAAGATCACTGTCACTACAATAGTCTTTTCCCACACAGGAAATAATGGCCATCTTTCTTTCAGTTCCCTGTTTCTTCTTTTGAAAGAAAAACAAATATTGATTTTTCACATGAAGAATTCCCTCATATGTTTAATCTTTATTGTCAACCATAAATCAGGCTTTTTGCTCTGCCTTGGACACTTAACCAGTTTTCCTTCTCTTCTTCTTAAAGACAGAAAGCGGCTCTTTCCAATTGTGAAATTTCATCAGTAGACAGAGAAATCTCTTTAAGTTACAGATTATCTTGTCCCATAAATGTTTAAGAAAGAGAAGATGCAGATCTTATACCCATAAAGGATTATTATGTGGCATTTGAACATGATGTCAGTTCCTTGGCTCAAACAGCCTTGGTTAGAGCATTTGCGTGACTTTAACGCAGAGTGATTTGATCACCAGACCTTCTGTCTGATTGCTGTCAATTGCCACGTAATGATCTGTCAGCAGAGATCAATCAGAAAGAGATCAATCTGCCCTTTCCTCTCCCCGGAAGTCGGTTGTGTTTGCTGGATTCATTTCCACTTTGGACATGGAACAAGTAATCAGACCACGTCTGCTCCCTTTTACGTTGAAATTCCTCGTGCCTTTGTTCCAACCCACCACCTTGGATTTATACGGCACTCCCTGCCGGGCTTCCCCAGGAAGTTCCCTCCCCCCCCCCCAGGGTTGTCTCCAGAAAGGCCTTGGGAGCTTCTTGGGTGCCTCTTGGGTCCAGGGGTGGGCCTCCTACTGCAGAGGCAGCAGAGGCCAGGGTGCTTCCAGGGCCAGCAGTGGAGCTCAGCTGGTCAGAGGCAGCCTTGGTGTCCTCTGAAAGGAGACGTTTCTCTTTCTTCCCGCCCAGCTGGACGAGGGCCCCGTGGGAGAGCCAGAGGGGACCTTTGTGGACTACCAG
Organism: Podarcis tiliguerta; assembly: GCF_965153285.1. NCBI lineage: Eukaryota > Metazoa > Chordata > Lepidosauria > Squamata > Lacertidae > Podarcis > Podarcis tiliguerta. The sequence continues at coordinate 63,510,987 of NC_139544.1, forward strand.
ACCACCATGGTGAAGACCGCCAAGGCCATCGCTGTGACCGTCCAGGAGATGGTGAGGCATTGGGGGTGTGGTGGGGGAGGCCTCCGTGGGGGGATCTGGGCCAGGCCCCTTTGAGAACCCCCCTCTTCCTTCCGCCAGGATGTGGGGGTGCCTCTCTCTTCTTCCCCCTTCAACTGCCCCTACCCTCTTCCAGGTCACCAAATCCACCACCAACCCGGACGAACTGGGCACCTTGGCCAACCAGCTCACCAGCGACTACGGACAGCTGGCGCTCCAGGCTAAGCCGGCTGCCATCACGGCTGAGAATGATGAGGTGAGGGGGGGGGATGTCCCTGGTGGTTGGGCAGTGGGACAGGGATGTGGTGGGGAGCTGGTTGCTTTGCCCAGAGCTGTGAGCCTCAGGCTGGCAGGGCATCAAACGTTGGGTTCTTCTTGCTCTTCTTGAACCCAGAAGGCTGAGAAGGACCTTGTTGCCTCTGGCGGCTGGAATGGGGAAAGGGGTGGTTGGAGGTCAGGTGGGGCTGGGGGAGAGAAGGTGTGGGCAGAAGATGAGGGCCACGCAGCCAGGCTCCCACAGCCTTCTTTCCCCTCCAGATTGGCTCCCACATAAAGAACCGGGTACAGGAGTTGGGCCACGGCTGTGCGGCGCTGGTGACGAAGGCGGGAGCCCTCCAGTGCAGCCCCAGCGACACCTACACCAAGAAGGAGCTGATTGAGTGCGCCCGCAGGGTCTCCGAGAAGGTGCCCGCCTGCCTGGGCTGGGGGGGGAGGGAGGCCAGGGCCCAGTGGCACCAGCACCCGGTGGCCTCTGGGCAGAGGAGCTGGTTCTGCTGGCTGGGCTCTCCCCTCGGAGGTGGAGGCAGCAGTGGCTGGAAACGAGTGGCTCTCGGGCTCAGATCCTGCTTACTGGTTCCTCTTTGGTCGGCCACTGTGGGAACAGGATGCTGGGCTAGAGGGACCACTGGCCGGATCCAGCAGATCCCGTCCTAGCATTTTCCCACACCAACACACGCCTGGGATCTTCTCCGGGGACCGTGTTGGGGGTCAGCCCAGTGCCGAAGGGAGGCCAGCTGTCCTGTCTCCCTCCGCAGGTGTCGCATGTCTTGGCCGCCCTCCAGGCAGGCAACCGGGGAACCCAGGCCTGCATCACAGCGGCCAGCGCTGTCTCTGGCATCATCGCCGATCTGGACACCACCATCATGTTTGCCACAGCCGGGACCCTCAACCGCGAAAACGCAGAGACCTTTGCCGACCACAGGTAGTGGCCCCCCGCGGTTCCCGTGTGGCCTCCAACCGGCCTTCCAGAATTCCTGGCCACCTCTTGACCCCTCCCACCCCATTTCCTTGGCAGGGAGGGCATTCTGAAGACGGCCAAGGCGCTGGTGGAGGACACCAAGGTGCTGGTGCAGAACGCCACGGCCAGCCAGGAGAAGCTGGCACAGGCTGCCCAGTCCTCTGTGGCCACCATCACACGCCTCTCAGAGGTGGTGAAGCTGGGGGCCGCCAGTCTGGGCTCCGAGGACCCCGAGACGCAGGTAAGGGCCGCAGTGGCTGGGTCACCCCTCTCCTTGGGTCTGTCCTTCCGTTGACCATCTGAAGGCTCTTGCTCTCGAATCCTGCTTGCTGGCTTCCCGTGGGGGGACCCCCTTGGGCCTGATCCAGCTGCAGGCTCTGCTCATGTCCTCCTCCTCTCCTCTCTGCGCTCAGGTGGTCTTGATCAATGCCGTGAAGGACGTGGCCAAGGCCCTTGGGGACCTGATCAGCGCCACCAAGGCTGCCGCGGGCAAGTCTGGCGATGACCCGGCCGTTTACCAGCTGAAGAACTCGGCCAAGGTGGGAGGCCCTGCAGCAGGCCATGGGCACGTGTGTGGGGCAGAGTGGGGTGTGTAGGGAAGGCAGGCTCCTCAGAAGGGGGTGGGCTCTCCTTCCTTGGGGTTTTTTAAGCAGAGCTTCCACCTCTCAGGGATGATTTGGTTGTGACATGGTAGGGGTTGGACTGGATGACCCCCAGGGGTCCCTTCCCCCTCTGCAATGCTTAGATTCTATGGCCACCCAAGGGAGGAAGTTCCCCTAGGGCTGTAGGGAGCAGGGAGCCCTCTTCCTCCCCCCCCCTCCAAAGGTCACCCTTTTCTGCTTGGCAGGTGATGGTCACCAACGTCACGTCTCTGCTGAAGACGGTGAAGGCCGTGGAGGACGAAGCCACCAAGGGGACCCGAGCGCTGGAAGCCACAATTGAGCACATCCGCCAGGAGCTTGCCGTGAGTGTGTTGGCGGGAGGGGGGCTGGGGCTGCTGCCCCCTTGCTCTGCCCCACCCTCCTCTCCCGGCCAGGCTGACCGCCTCCCGTCCCCCGCAGGTCTTCTGCTCCCAGGTGCCGCCCGCCAAGACCTCGACGCCGGAGGACTTCATCCGCATGACCAAAGGCATCACCATGGCGACCGCCAAGGCTGTGGCAGCTGGCAACTCGTGTCGGCAGGAGGACGTGATCGCCACGGCCAACCTGAGCCGCCGGGCCATTGCAGACATGCTGCGCTCTTGCAAGGTGGGGAGCGGAGGGGCGTGCTCACGGTGGGGGGAGCTGAAGGGGGACATCCTTGGAAACAGGTGGGGCAAGCTCACAGGACCCCCTTGGACGGTCATCGGAGGATGGGGGGCAGTGCATTTACGAGGCTCCAGGTGCGAATCCTGAATTTCTGAGGGTTGGACTAGAACAGGGTTGCCTTATTTTAAAGAGCGAAAAAGAGGACATGGAGCCCCCTCCCCTTCCATGGCACGCACACACTGGGCACATGGTGCCCTCAAACATTTCTCCAGTGAAAATAGGGACATCATCTTCAATAATAACAATTTTATTATTTATACCTCGCCCACCCCACTGGGTTGCCCCAGCCACTCTGGGTGGCTTCCAACATACATAAAAACATAATAAAACATGGAACATTTATAATCTTCCCTGCACAGGGCTGCCTTCAGATGCCTTCTAAAGGTTGCATAGTCACTTATCTCCTTGGTTTGGGGGTCACACAAGGGCAAGAAGAAATACAATATGAAGATCCAAGCAGAACGGTGACCAAAGGAAAGGAGCAAACTTTTAGGGGGGAAATGGGGTGCCCAGTGCTTCCGCCATTTCCTCCACTCTTCCCCCCCCCCCAACCCGCAGCACTTTCTTTTCTAGGTTCTTCAGTCTGCTAAGATTTTGAGATGTATAAAATAGGGCACACACCCCACACACAAAAATGGGGAGGGGGGCTTTCCCTGGCCTTCCATGAGAGCTGTGTATTTTAACTTACATTCAAGAATTGTGTTTAGAGGTACCCAAGGTGATTTGGTTCATCTCCAAATGCCCCCCAAAGCTTTTAATTAGGGCAGAGAGAGCTGGGGGGGGGGTCCTCTTTACTAGCCAGCAGCGCTCTGTTTCTTTTCTTCGATCTTTCTGATATTGCAAAATAGAATTGGCTTCATTGCAATCAATGGACAAGGCACTGGGGTGGGGAAGGGGAGTCAGAGCAAGAAGGTGCCAGCAGAGACCCTCCTCCAGGGAGTTTTTCCCGCCTGCTCATGGGCAGCTTCCTGGGCACCAGTATGGCCAACAGCTCGGAGAGGTCTAGGACCGATCTGCCGTTTGATGATGAGCCCAGTCCCAAAATGCACCATGCAGGCACACTGTAGAAATAGGAAAAGGTTAAGAGTGATCCTCGCACGCACACTTCCTGGCTCTGTTTGCAAGAACCCAGACATTTTGGCAAATTCAAAAAATCCGCCCAGACTGAGATGTTGCACCCCAAAAAGAGGACCTGTCTGCTGGAGAAACCAGACATGTGTCAACCCTGCCAATTCCACAATTCTACAATTCAAAGGAGGCTCTGCCAGGATCTTGGAAGAGCTGGTAAGCCAGAGGGGCTCTCCGGACCCAGCGTGGCTCTGGATGCTTCTCTCCTGTGCCCAGTGCCCCAGCCCTGGCACCACCCTGCCAGGCTCCTGCATTAGGCTGTTTCTCACCCGTGGGGCTTTTGCAGGAGGCTGCCTACCACCCAGAGGCCAATGCGGAGGTTCGGCAGCGGGCGCTGCGCTTTGGCAAGGAGTGTGCCAACGGTTACCTGGAGCTGCTGGAGCACGTGCTGGTGGTGAGTGCGTATGCCTCCCTCTGCCCTGTACCCTGCGTGGCGGAGGCTGGATCTCGGGGCGGGGGCCCTTTGGCCCCCCAGCAGCCTCCTCCTCCTCCTCCCTGCTCACCCCCTTTCTCTTCTCTCTCCTCTCTCTTTCTTTCTCTTCTGGGCAGCCTGTGAGTATGGAGTGCCCTGCATGGGAGTGTGTGGCACCTGGGGGGGGGGGTGCTCACGCGCATGGGGGGGGGGAGTCTCCTGGCAGAAGGAAGGGGTGAGCCAGGCTCTCCTGCCCCCCTTAACTCTGGGCCCTTGCTGTGTGCCTGCCGTTCTTCTGTGCTGTGTTGGATTCTGGGATGCCGTGGTGAATAACCGCTGGGAGCCAGTCCCGGCTGCAGTGTGGCTAACATCTCACTTGGGTCAGGGGTGGGCAGTGGTGTTCTGGGTTCTAATCCCGGCTCGGCCATGACTAGCCTGAGCCGGCAGCTCTGCCTGCCTCTCTGTGTTGGGGGGAGGAGGGGCAAAAGAAGGTCTTCCCACTCTCAGGGGTGCGGCCCGGAAGGTTCCTTGTCCCCCAGGGTCAGGGCAGCCGGGATTTCTGCACTGCAAAGGGTTGGACTAGATGAGCCCTTGGGGTCCCTTTAAATCTTGCGATTCTGAGATCTGAGGCCAAGCAGCCTCCCTTAGAGGTGTCATTGAAATTCTACTCAATATTGATCCAGAGCAGAACTCTGATGTGTAGTTAGCAGAGCAACAAGCACGTTGCAGATTCCCAAAAAATAGACCGGAGGCAATTATATTTCATCCAGCAGAGCTTTACTGCTCCTGGAGGCAAATGAGCAGAATGGTCACAAATCCAATACATTCAGGATTGGCCCTGTCCATAAGAAATCCAGGTGCAGCAGACTTAACTTAAACTTACACTAATTTATAATAAGTCTAAACCATAACACTAAGCATACTATGTACAGAACACCAGAAGGAAGTGAAATAGAAAGTGAAAAACAGGCTCTTTCTGGCCTCTTATTATAGTCAGCATGACGGAAGGGATAAGAGAACCAGTTTAAGCCAACTGTACTCAGTGTATCTGAAGGAAGAACCCATACATCAGGAACCCTCGGCTTGCTTCTTTCACACAGAGATGCTTCCAGAACCCTCTTGAATTCAGTAGAATAGGAAAGATCTCTGCACATCAGATCAATACTTTCTGCACTAAGAAATGCAAACTGACAAGAGGTGCCCAGGCTGCTCCAGGGGAGGCAGCTTCAGGGTCTCCCTGGCCCCTCGCCCTGCTGCTGCTGCTGCTGGGCAGCTCCTGGAGCCGGGAAGTCTGTGTGGCCTTGAACCTCCATTGCTCTTCTTTCCACCTTCTCCCCTCCCTGGAAAACTGCCCCCTCCCTCCTTCAGCCTCTTGCACCTTCCTTGCCCCTTTCCCCAGGCTTCCTTTGGACTTTCCTCTCCACCCCCTACACCCCCGGGGGGCTTCCCTTGTGGTTCTTTCCAGGGTGCCTGGGAATGGGCAGCCCATGTCTTCCACGGCCCCCACCCCTGGGTGCCCTGCTGCAGGCGAGCCCCTGCCAGGGGGGACCCTCCCCTCCCCAAGACACGCGCCGCCTTCTGCCCTCCCCCTGTAGGTCTGGGCACGGCTCACCCCTTGTCTCTCCCCCCCCCCCGATCTTCCTCCAGATCCTCCAGAAACCCAGCCATGAGCTGAAGCAGCAGCTGGCTGCGTACTCCAAGCGAGTGGCCGGCTCGGTGACGGAGCTCATCCAGGCAGCGGAGGCCATGAAAGGTGGGTGGTTCCCCCGGGCGAGGCCCCCTGCTTCCCCTCTCCGGAAAGGACCCCTCTGAAACAGGAGAAAGTGAAGCCAGCAGGGGGCAGAAATGCCCACCTGAACAAAATGGGTGGGGTCTTCTCGGGGCTGCTGGGGGAGGGAGGAATGGCTCTCTGCCCCCCTGACTCCTGCTTCCCTCTCCCACCAGGGACGGAATGGGTGGACCCTGAGGATCCCACCGTCATCGCAGAGAACGAGCTGCTGGGCGCCGCTGCTGCCATTGAGGCTGCCGCCAAGAAGCTGGAGCAGCTGAAGCCGCGTGCAAAGCCCAAGGTGGGTAGCTGGGCTGCCCCCAAGAGGTCCCCTGGGCCCCCGGGTGCCACCCTCATCCCCTCACCCATCTGCCCAGGGGCTGCTGCTGGAGGCCGCCCCAGTCCCTCCCAGGGGTCTGTGGGCCTGGTCTCTGAATGTGGGGTTTGGGGGTGCTTCAAAATCCTGCAACAATGGCAGGTGATCCCGCCCTCCCCTTTCTCCCCGCTGACTGCTCTCCCCCCAACAGCAGGCAGACGAGAGCCTGAACTTTGAGGAGCAGATTCTGGAGGCTGCCAAGTCCATTGCGGCCGCAACCAGTGCCTTGGTGAAAGCAGCCTCAGCCGCCCAGAGAGAGCTGGTGGCCCAAGGGAAGGTGAGTCCTGGGGACTGGGGGGGGGGACCAGTGGCTCACGTTCTCCTGTCCTGCCCTCTATAAAGATCTGAGGAATGAGATCATCACCCCACTCTCACTTACCATCCCAGGCCGCCCATCTGAGGCCACAATGTTCTTTCTTTTATCGGATCAAAATGATCGGACAACAGCGAAGGTTGCTAGGTTTATCGAGGGTGCAATGAGATTAAGGGCCACTATCTGAACGATAATCTTGGTCATTTGATTGCCCTTTATACCCATTGCTGTCTTTTTTTATTTGTATATATTTTATTTGTATATATTGCTTGTTTTATGTTGCTATGGCTGTTGGCTAATGCGAATAAAGTTTATCTATCTATCTGGGGGAGGCCTGGCCTCCTGCGGACCCTCTGGTCTCACCCCCCTCCGCCTTCTTTGTTGCCAGGTGGGTGCCATCCCTGCCAACGCCCTGGACGATGGGCAGTGGTCCCAGGGCCTCATTTCAGCGGTGAGTACGAAGGGGACCAAGGGGCGGGGGGAGAAGGAGGCTCCTTTTCTCCTGTGGGGGCTGCAGTCCCCGCCTGCAGCCGCTTTGCAGGGGGCCTGGGTGTGCTGCCTGGGTGAGCTGCTGGCCGGCTTCCCCCTCCGCTCACTCGCTTTCCTTCCTCCCCTGCCAAGGCGCGGATGGTGGCCGCTGCCACCAACAACCTGTGTGAGGCGGCCAATGCGGCTGTGCAGGGCCACGCCAGCGAGGAGAAGCTCATCTCCTCCGCCAAGCAGGTGGCCGCCTCCACCGCCCAGCTGCTGGTGGCTTGCAAGGTCAAGGCAGACCAGGACTCGGAGGCCATGAAGCGCCTGCAGGTGAGCAAGCGGGCAGACGGGAGGCTTGCGGCCTCGGCAACACCCAAGGGGAGGGGGCCGCTCGGCTGATGCTGCCCACCTGCCTTGTGCCCTTGAAGCACAGTCCTGGGAGGTGGTACAGGATGGTCTTTGCTCTTTCCCATGGGGGCCCTCATTTTATGGCCTGCATTGCAGGGGTTGGACTAGATGACCCTTGGATCCCTTCCAGCTCTCCAAATGGTGGGAGCAGCAAGTCTTCAAGGGTGGGCAGAAAGGGCTTGTGGGGGGCATGTCTCCCCTGGCCCCCCACGCTGCCGACCCCTCCCCCATCCTGCACCCTGTGTCCAGCATAAGCCAAATGGGGGGGGGCAGTTGGCTGTGGGCAGGGGGGATGGGCGAGGAGGGGTCCTGCGAATGGACAGCCCAGGGCAGCTCTGCTCTCCTGCAGTTCATGCCTCACGATGTGGCTGTTAGACTATTTTGCCTTCTAGGAAGGTTTTATTTCCAGACTTAATCCCACCCCACAACCCCAAAATAATAATAATAATCCCCAAAGTTTCCTGCGTCTGGTTTGGGGCAGGCCGCCAGGGCTGGTGAGCCTCCTCTGGCCGGCCCCTTCCTGCCCCCCATGCCTGTATCCTGGGGGAGAGTCCCAGCCCTCTTTCTCCCCCCTCCTCCAGGCCGCTGGCAACGCCGTCAAGAGGGCGTCCGACAACCTGGTGAAGGCAGCTCAGAAAGCAGCCGCCTTCCAGGACCAGGAGAACGAGACGGTGGTGGTGAAGGAGAAGATGGTGGGCGGGATTGCGCAGGTGAGTCCCCAGGGAGGGGTGGGGGGAGGACAGGGGGCCAAGGCTGCCTTTGCAGGCAGGTGGGACTCTGGCCCCCCCAGTGGTTGCAAGCGAGGAAGGGGGAAGTGCCAGGTTCTTGGTTGACCACAAACTTGACATGAGCCAACAGTGTGACGCGGCAGCTAAAACAGCCAATGCAATTCTGGGCTGCATCAATAGGAGTATAGCATCTAGATCAAGGGAAGTAATAGTGCCACTGTATTCTGCTATGGTCAGACCTCACCTGGAGTACTGTGTCCAGTTCTGGGCACCACAGTTCAAGAAGGACACTGACAAACTGGAACGTGTCCAGAGGAGGGCAACCAAAATGGTCAAAGGCCTGGAAACGATGCCTTATGAGGAACGGCTAAGGGAGCTGGGCATGTTTAGCCTGGAGAAGAGGAGGTTAAGGGGGGATATGATAGCCATGTTCAAATATATGAAGGGATGTCACATGGAGGAGGGAGAAAGGTTGTTTTCTGCTGCTCCAGAGAAGCGGACACGGAGCAATGGATCCAAACTACAAGAAAGAAGATTCCACCTCAACATTAGGAAGAACTTCCTGACAGTAAGAGCTGTTTGACAGTGGAATTTGCTGCCAAGGAGTGTGGTGGAGTCTCCTTCTTTGGAGGTCTTTAAGCAGAGGCTTGACAACCATATGTCAGGAGTGCTCTGATGGTGTTTCCTGCTTGGCAGGGGGTTGGACTCGGTGGCCCTTGTGGTCTCTTCCAACTCTATGATTCTATGATTCTATGATTCTAGGTGCCCCCCCCCCCCCAGTGCAGGCGCTGCTGTCAAGCAATGGGGCAGCTGCTCCCACCCCACCCCCCCGCCTCACGATCTGCCCTGCTCTCCCCCCCCCCCCAGATCATTGCTGCCCAGGAAGAGATGCTGCGCAAGGAGCGGGAGCTGGAGGAGGCACGCAAGAAGCTGGCCATGATCCGGCAGCAGCAGTACAAGTTCCTGCCCACGGAGCTGCGGGATGAAGGGCCAAACTGAGCTCCGCCATCGCCTCTGCCCCTGAGCACCGCCGCGGCCCCCCCGCTCCCCTATTTAATGCCGACACCCCCGCCCCCAGCAAGGACCAGCCAGGCCTCCTCCCGAGCAGGGAGAGATGGGGCCTGCCACTGCCCACCCTGCGCCTGCCCTGCCCCCACGGCCCCCGCCACGTGCCACGCTCTGGACTGCCCTTCCAGGAAGAGCGTCGGGGGGGGGGGCGGAGGCTCCCCAAGCCCCCTCGCCTTTTCTTCCAGGAATCTTCCTTCCTTGTGCCTTGGCTACTCAGCCTGCCTCTCGCTCTGGAGGGTGGGGGGTCGCTGCCTGTGGCCTGACTGTGCAATGTGGATTAGCCTCCACTCCAACCAAATATTGGGTGCCTTAAATGGGAGCCAAGGGGGGGCTTGGAGGCAGCAGCCCCCCTCAGCCCCCCCTCTGCCTGATGCCCCCCAGGCCTCTGCACCCCACTCCTCTCTTGTCATAGCTGCTCTTTGTTCCCAAGTGCCTGCCTGTGTGGGCCCAGAACACCCCCCCCCCCGGTTCTGGCACCCACTTGCCTGCCCCCCTCCAGGTCCTGCCCTGACCCCCCCATTACAGCAGCAGCAGCAAATTCGCTTTGTGCTGTAAACCCCCAAACCACAAGGCTCGACACCCCCTTTTTTTGAAACCCTCCCCCCCACACTTGCTGAGGCTTCTCACCTTTTGTAATTTTGATACATCCATAAGCCGCCTGTGTCCTTTCTATGTCAGGGAATCCAAGGGAGGCGGGTGGAGGGACTCCTGTGTCCCAGGGGGTTGAGCTAGATGACCTTTAGGGTCCCTTCCAACTCTATACAGTTGCATGAGTCTATGGATTATGGGGTGTGTGTGATCAGCACACAAAGAACCAGACACGCCCCCCACCCACCCCCCAGGCCTGCAAAGGGCCTGCCTTGAATAAACTGGCTTCCCTGCAATTTCTGTCTCTCAGTGGTGTGGAACAGGTGCAACCCCCCCCCCCCCCCTTTGGGTCTCTCTTCCCCACTCGACCATCCTGAGGGTGATGCATGGGGCTCACTGTGGGGCAAGAAGAGCCTGAGGAAGATTGGAAAGCGTTTCAGAGCCAGTCTAGTGCCTGCCTTATTCTCTGCAGCCGTAAGCAGGGAACCCCGCCCAGCCCCACTCACACATCCCGCAGGCAGCCCTGTCCGTCCCGTCCCAGGAGGTGTCACTCCCATTTGCTCCTCTGAAAGGAAGAAGAGCCTGCTGAGACGCGGGGGGGGGGGGGCTGGTTCTCTTTGCAGAACATGCACAAACGCTGGACACCCAGCCACCCTGGGCAATCTCAACTGGTCCTCCCTTGACCTTTGGCCCATGTCCTTGAACCCCCAATAAGTGTGTGTCTACTTCGTATTACAGATCTCCCTATCTCGGGGACTGTCCCCCTCAATATGCACACTCATGTTCTCTGGGGGCAAAGTTGTGTGCCCACACCAATCACAGGCAATATATACAGAATAAGGACATAGAAGAACAAGCCTTGCTGAAGCAGAGCCAGCATGGCTTCTGCAAGTCAAGTTCTGCCTCATGAATCTCTTGAGAGTGTCAATCCAGTTGACATGGTGTGCTTGAGCCTTTCAAAAAGCTTTTGACAAAATAGACTCTTGAGTAAGCTTAGTAGTCGAGGAATAAGAAGAGAAGTTCTCTCAGGGATCAGGAACTGGTTAAGTAGCAGGAAGCAGAGCGCAGGAATAAATGGATAGTTCTTTCAAGGATCGGGACTGGGACCTGTGCTTGTAAACTTCATAAACAATAGAGTTAGGAGGGAACGGTGAGGCAGCCATTCTCCATCATTCTTGGAAAGTTGTGGACCCGTGCCTGAGAGGAAGAGACTGAATGAGTGCTTATTATGGCTAAACAGCCTGCAAGGAGGAGACGGCCAGGCTTTGCACTGGGCAGGAAGAACCAGTTGCACATAGATGTGGGGGGGGGGCACCTGGCTTGACAGCAGTACATGAGGACTCGGGGGTCTTCGTAGGCCATCAGCTTGGCATGAGTCAGTAGCAAGATGCAACAGCAAACAATGTTCATGCTCTTCTAGGCTGCACCAACATAAACTTGTGTCCAGATGGAAGTCCTATCGCTGCCCTCTTCTGCCTTGGTCAGAGCACACTTGGAGTCCTGGGTCCAGTTCTGGGCACCCCAGTTTAAGAAAGATATTGACAAGCTGGAACGTGCAGAGAAGGCGACCGAGATGATCAAGGCTCTGGAGACCAAGCCTGATGAGGAACGGTTGAGGGAGTTAGGAATGTTTAGTCTGGATAAGAGGAGAGACTGAAAGGAGATATGGCGGCCGCCTTCAGATATCCATAAAGGGCTATTACAAGCTTGTTTTTCCCTGTTCTGGGGCGTAGGACCCAAACCAATGGATTCAAATGGGAGTAAATGAGTTTCTGACCAAACAGGAATAACTTTCTGATAGTGAGAGCTGTTCAACATTGGAAGGGACTCGCTCAGAATGTGCTGGGCTCTCCCTTCCTTGGAGGTTTTGAAACCGGTCAGCTGGACATCTGCCTGGGATTCTCTAGCTGTGATTCCTGTGTTGCAAGGAGTTCGGCTGGAGGAGGAGGAGGATTTATTATATTTCTATACTGCTCTTCATCCAAAGATCACAGGGTGGTTTACAACATAAAAACAAAAACATCCATACCACAATAGCAAAGACATTGCAACGCACACAGTTTAAAAGGCCTGAGAGGAGAAGAAGGCAGGAGTCCCTTGGTTCCCACTGGCAATAATTGAGTCTCCTACCTCCTCGGAGGAAGCGCTGCGCAGGGAGGCCAGCCAAGCTCCCCAGAAGCGAGAGGAGGAAGGCGCCCCCAGAGCCTCTCTGGCCAGGACTCTCCGTGCAGCGCAGCCTCTGTCTGCTGCAGGAAGGAATGAAGACACGAGTCTGTGTGCCTTTGCTTCCTCTCTGCAGGCGGTGTGGAGCGACCTTAGGGGACCAGCCACAGGTCTGGCGGGGGGGGGGGGAGTCCCCATTTGGGAATTGGGCTGAGGGGGTGGAGGTGCCCCTTGGCCGCCCTTCTCTTGCACAGCCCAGAGTTGCCTCTAAGGGCCCCTAAGTGGTGGAGGGGGTGCCTTCCTGCAGACGAGGGGGGGTTCAGCCCCCTTGGCTGCCACTGTGACAGCCAGGCCTCCAAGGGAGGACATCCAGCAGTCCTTCCTCCAGCCCCAGCAGCAAAGCTCCCACCTGGGGGCGGGGGGGGGGGGGCGGGAAGTGGAGACGTCCAGGATGCTGGGCCAGTGGTGGTTGTCATCATCTTTTCTAGCGCAGTGCGTCATGCAAAGTACAGTTCTTTCCGTTTCAAATTGTCACAACAAACCTGTAAAGAAAGGCGGGCTGAGAGGGAGCCCCTGGAGGGCCATGAGAAGTTGGGCTTGCATGGCCCAAAGTCTTTACTGGGGCTACTGATAAGATCCAGGCATAGTTAACCCTTGGAACTCCCTCCCACAGGAGGCAGGGGTGGCCACCAACTTGGATGGCTTTAAAAGAGGATCAGACAAATTCATGGAGGAGGAGAGGCTCTCGATGGCTCTGCTCTGCCTTCTGAATGCCAGTGGCTGGAAGCCTCTTGGGCTCAGATCCACCCTGTCTGCTGGTTTCCCATGGGAAAACTCTCCATCCGCTGTGAGAGCAGGATGTTGGGCTAGAAGGCCCATTGGCCTGATCCAGCAGGCTCTTAAAAAGGTAAAGGTAAAGGTACCCCTGCCCGTACGGGCCAGTCTTGCCAGACTCTAGGGTTGTGCGCTCATCTCACTCTATAGGCCGGGAGCCAGCGCTGTCCGCAGACACTTCCGGGTCACGTGGCCAGCGTGACAAGCTGCATCTGGCGAGCCAGCGCAGCACACGGAACGCCCTTTACCTTCCCGCTGGTAAGCGGTACCTATTTATCTACTTGCACTTAGGGGTGCTTTCGAACTGCTAGGTTGGCAGGCGCTGGGACCGAACGACGGGAGCGCACCCCGCCGCGGGGATTCGAACCGCCGACCATGCGATCGGCAAGTCCTAGGCGCTGAGGTTTTACCCACAGCGCCACCCGCGTCCCTGTAAACAACATTTCTGTGCGTTCTGGCTTCCGTCACGGTGTTCTGCTACGCCAGAAGTGGTTTAGTCCTGCTGGCCTTCACGACCTGGAAAGCTGTCTGTGGACAAACACCAGCTCCCTTGGCCTGAAAGCAGGCTCTTATTGTGTTCTTAATGTAAAGGACCCCTGGACAGTTAAGTCGAGTCAAAGGCAACTGGGGTTGTGGCGCTCATCTTGCTTTCAGGCCGAGGGAGGTCAGGTCGTGAGGCCAGCAGGACTAAACCACTTCTGGCGTAGCAGAACACCGTGACGGAAGCCAGAACGCACAGAAATGTTGTTTACAGGGACGCGGGTGGCGTTGTTTACCTTCATAAATGTTGTTTGCCTTCTCTCCGCAGTGGTACCTATTTATCTACATGCTTTCTAGCTGCTAGGTTGGCAGGAGCTGGGACCGAGCAACGGGAGCTCACCCTGTTGCAGGGATTCGAACCGCCAACCTTCTGATTGGCAAGCCCAAGAGGCTCAGTGGTTTAGACCAGAACACCACCTTCATCCCTGTTCTTTATGTGCCCCCTGCCCAGCTGGTGACCCCACTAGCTTGGCACCTCTCTTGCAAGGAAGGCCTTCTGGCCCCACAAGACCTCACCCACTGCACTTCCTGAGCCCCACATGCAGGGCTCTCCCTCTTCTCCCTCATCTGCCGCAGTCCTGAGGCGTTTATTATGGGAGCGTCTCCTTAGCAGTTGCAGACTTCTGTAGCCTGGAAAGAATGCCAGGTATGGCATGGCGCTGCAAACACAGGCAGCAGCAGGAGCAGCCAGGGCCAAATCTGGCCTCCTCCCAGAGGGGGAGGGGAGCCCCTCTGCTTGTTGGGCACCTCCGTCCTGGCTCTTCTGTGGGGGTGCCACCAGTGAAACAGCCTGGCCAACCCCAGCTGGCAAAGGCTCCTCTCACCTGACTGGGCTGCCTAGTTTGGGAGCCTGAAAGGAAGGCAAGACATGGGGTATTTTCTAGGCTTCCAATGGGAACCAAACTGAGGGGCTCTTGGCTCTTGGCCACCCACTCCCATCACCACTTTGGCTGCAGAAGTAACAGAGATCACCGTGGAGGGCAGTTCATGCCTCTTCCACTGGGAAGTGCAGCTTCTTACAAGCCAGGGAAGCCACCCCAGCCTCTGCTGAGCCATGCGCAAGATTCCTGGGGTCTTGGCCCCCAACCAGGGTCTGTGTCTCTTCCTGCTTCTCGGCGCCACAGCAGCCCACAGAGTCCTGCCCACTCCTTCCCAGCACACTTTTAGATTTCAAAAAGTACAGATTTTCCTGTGACATCACATCCCCATCCCCTTGGCAACCTGCCAATTCTCCTGTCTGTCCACTCCTGGGGGGCACAGTTCTTTTGCATTGCCAAGGCCCCCAATGACTCCATGCTGGTCCCCCACTGTTGCTCAGTGGCTCTACAAGAAGAACCCATGGATTCTGGCGCAGTTCTGCAGCTTGTCTTTTCCCTTCATATCCCAAATATTATCTAAATACTACCGTTTATTACTTTCTAATATTCACTAACAGACTCTGGTCCCCCAGCCATAACACTATATATTTTACAGTACTTTCATATTGTGAGTCATCTCAAATAAATGAAAGTCGTCTTCATTGCAGTTCCTGAGGCCCACTGAGGCTGAGGGGTTCTTGTGTCTTTCGCAGAGCCCTTCCTGGGTCTCCTTGGCTGCTGCACTCAATCCTCCCTGCGAGGAAGCCCCTTGTCTCCGTCAGACTGAGCCCCAGCCTGGCCCTCCCTTTGCCATGTGGGCTTTGAGCAAGCAAGAAGGGAGAAGGTGTCCTTTCTCACGCTTCTCTCTGACCTCAGTAGATGCTGTCATCCAGCCCTCCCAGGTTTGGGGCCTGGGTGTGAACCTCAGGCTGCTTGGGCAGTTGAACCCTCCCTCCCTCCTCTGCCAAAGCTGTTGCTCTATCGCCCCCTCCCTAACATCCTAGAATCCCCCCTCCAGGATCAAGCACAGACCAGCCTGCCTGTGCCCCAGAAACAGCCAGTACACTTGCAGGCGGCCACTGAGCTGCCAGCAGCTTCTTTTGAGCTCCCCACAGGTGTGCAGAAGCAGCAGCAGAGACTGTGGAGGGAAAGAGCCATAGGGGCTCAGGGGCAGAGCCCCACCTTCCCATGAGGAAGCCCCCACGGCATTTCCAGGCTTTGCCTTAAAGCCTGAGGAGCTGCTCCTGCGCAGCAGAGACAACCCTGAGTGCGATGCCTGCCCCAAGGCCTGCGAGGCTAACAGGCTGATATCTGCTAAGTGCTCTAACTTAATGGGACCAGTACCCATTAAGGGACTGGTTTCCCTTGCCCCCCCCCCAGTCCGCTTCTGGGTGGTCCTCTCTGTAATCCCAGCAGCAATAGCATCCTGGGGCAGAGGACGCAAGGGAGCTCTCCTCCCCCCACATCTGAGCAGGCCCTGTTCTTCTCCCTTCCTCTGAAACCCCCATCTCTTGGGGGGGCTTTTGCTGCTCCTGCCATCAGGTCCCCAGAGAGCTGTCCCCAGGAGATGGGGAGAAGCCCCAGAGCAGGCCCTGCTCCCAAGGCAGCCGGAGCTGTGCCAGAGGTGACGTTATTGGCATGGGGAGGTGGTCCTAATCCTCAGCTGCCTGCGCTGAGCCCAGAGCCAGAAATAGCCCCCTGGGGCTGATCTGACAGACAGGTGGGCCGGTGGACAGGCAAGCAAGCGGGTGCCCCAGGAGGAAGGCACCCCTTCCTCAGCCCCACACCTGTTCCTGGCTCATCACTCCGAGGGGAATTAGGGAGAGCAGGAGGCAGAGGAGCACCTTTGCTGCCCACGTCGTCCTGGAGCTGCCAGCAGTGTGGGACACACTCTGCCCTCGGTCGCTGAACACACATGCAGCACCTGCTGTAATTAGACATTCATTAGCAGAGAAGATGGAACAGTTTGGAGGCGATGACAGAGTTTATGCCATTTAAACAGGGAGCTGCAAATGGAGATGCTCCCATGGTAGGAAAGGGGTTTCCAGTAGAGTTTGGAAGGAGTCCTTTCTGGGTCTAGCACTGACCCTGGCCTGGCCTGGGGCTGGGCAGAGCAATTAACAAGTTTGCACAGCCTACAGAAAGGGAGGTTTCATAGAGAGCAGAATAAATATTCGCAAGCAGCTCTCAGCAGAGGGAGCTGGGCAGGAAAGGGCCCCGCAGCCCCACCCGGCAGGCAGCAAAGGGCACTGCATGCAGGACCATGTAGGAAGGGGCTGGGCTTGTCTTAGCCCTTGTGGGCCAGAAGGCCCCATAAGGGGTGGAGGGGCAGGAGCTGCAGCAGGGTGTTCCCTGGGGGTCCAGATTGCCAGCAGGCACACACCAGCAGTGGGACTGTTGAGGACATGAGAAGGGTCTGCTGGATTAGGCCAAAGGGAGCCCACCTAGGACAGCATCCTGTCCTCACAGTGGTCAACCAGGTGCCCGTTACGGAAGCCCACAAGCAAGACCCAAGCACAAGAGAACTATCTGGACTCCCCACCCCCACCCCTGGTGGCTTCCAGCAACTGGTACTCTGAAGGCTCCTGCCTCTGACAGTGAAGGGAGAACATGTCTCAGAGTATTGGGGGGGGGGGTGGCTTTTCCATGCTTAGCAAGGAGGTGCTGCCACTCCTGGGCCCAGCTGTGCCTTCCTCCTTGTCTGAGCTCAGATGGAGAGGGTGGGGGCCCAGGAGGCCATAGAGCTGCCTCTCTCCATGCATTGTGGAAGGGAGCCAGTGTGTTCTGCTCCATAGAGATTTTGACAGAGGTGGCAGACTATGTGTGTCAATCAGCTGCCTTTTGCTTTCCTTGCTGCCTGGTGTCATATAAAAAGTGTAGAGTTGGAAGGGACACCCGAGGGTCATCTAATCCAGCCACTTGTGATCCAGGAATCACAACTACAGCATCCTTTGGCTTCTGGTTCCTGTCTGCCTTAATGGAGGCAGCTCCTACAATAGCAGGAGATTGTTAGCAAAGAAAAAACAAGGACGATTGAGGGTAATTATCCTTGCAAGTTCTCCCCAGGGATGGGGGGGGGGGTAGGGGCGGAACAGCCTTCACTCACAGTTGGTCTCGATACCTGGCTCTCACTCCGGCATGGAATGTGGGTTTCTTCCCTTCCCACAAGAATTTGGAAATCTCTTTTTGCCATATCTTGAGGCAGCCCGCTTCACCCAGTATTGGAATCATTTGAAATAAAAAGATTAATTTTGGAAGCACGTTCATCTTTATAATGGAAATCCTGCCCAGAAATGTTAACTTTAGTTTACTCCAGGTTTCAAGGTTTTTTCTAATCTCTAACCAAATTTTTGTGTAGTTATCCTGAAATAAATTTATATTTTTGGGGGTGATCCAAAAATACTTCGCTTTTTGAGAAATTTTCAGGCCCGATGTTTTTTCTATATCATCCTTTTCCTTTGTTGTTACATTTTTAAGAAGCAATTTTGTTTTTGTTATATTCAGCTTAAAGCCTGCCACTTCTCCAAAATGTTTAATCAGTTCCAGCATTCTTTTCAAAATTTCTTTAGGGTTTTCAGTCATAACAAGTAGATCGTCAGTAGGAGGGGTCCAGATTGAGGATCTTGAAGAAGTGTGTGTGTGTGTGTGTGTGTGTGTGTGTGTGTGTGTGTGTTTTCTAGGCTAAGGAGGATTTGGGATGAGCCGCAAGGAGCCATAAGGCCCCTTCTTCTCCCGTCCACAGAAGCCTGGTTGTGGCTGTCAAATGGGATGATTCACTGGCTTCTTGGTGCATGACTCTGCTTCTAAAAAGCTCTGCTATTGCCTGCAGAAGATGGTGCTGATGAGGGCCAGCCAGGGAGCAGCTCCTCCATCTGTTACCAGAGAAACTCCTCAGGCCACAAAACCATCACACACACACACACAGAGAGAGAGAGAGAGAGAGAGAGAGAGAGAGAGAGAGAGAGAGAGAGCGCACTGGGGGCCACTTGTCTCCTGCCTCCTGCAGCAAGGCAGCCAAAGGGACAAATCACAGCATAGGAAAAAGCAGTACTAGGGAGTGAGGAGAAATTAAATTCAGTTCACATTTAAAGGAGGATCAATCAAATTTGCACTTTCCAAAACAATAGGAGAAAGGAAAACAACCTCCTTGTTTCTTTTTAATAGCTACAGGCTTGGTGGATCAGGGGAATGCTTTGGACGAAGTTTATCTTGATTTCAACAAGGCTTTCAACAAAGTCCCGTATGATATTCCTGTGGTTAAGCTGGTAAAATGTGGGCTACATCCTTTGTGGATTTGTAGCTGGTTGACTGAACCCAGAGATTCTTTGTCTCAGCATCCATTGGTTTGGAGAAGTCCCCTTGGAGCTTTTCACAACAGTCTGGTTCCATCCCAGTCCAGCCCTAACCCTTTTGTACAGGCCCAACCTGCCTAGTCCAAACCCCTCTTCCTGACACCATAATCTCATCCATGCATTGAGACCCCCAAGCTGTGCCTGTCCTTCTGGCCTGCGCATGGAGCAGGTAGCATTTCAGAGAATGCTACCTTGGAGGTCTTGGCTTTCAGCATCCTACGTTGGGCTTCCAGGACCTCATGTCTTTGGTGCCAGCAGGCCACCAACTCCTCCCCAGCCCGATCTCCTAGGCTACCTATGCAAGAGACAAGGGCTGCTGAAGACGTCCAGCTGGATCCGTTCGTGTTGCGATGTTCTTTCAGGCCAGGCCGTGATAATCCCACAGCCCCTCTGCCACCAAGCCAAATGCCAGGCTGGCAGGGCCTTTCATCAGGGAAGCAAGGGCTCTCCTCATCTCCCCTCACCCTCCCCTTGGCCACAGTGCTGGGTCAGCCCCCAAGGGGGCAGTCAGCCACTCTGGCAGAGGCCCAGGAGCTCAGCCCTCCCCCTCCTCTCCAGCTGTCCTCTGACCATCTGACATGGGGTCTCATCCAGGTAGTGATGATTACTCAGAAGGCCAAACTCAGTACAGGAACTAGCTCTCTGCATGCCTTGACACTTGGGAGTGGGTGTCTGGCTCCTTGTCTCTGGCTGTGCCCCCACCCCACAGCCCCTTGCCCTTCAGGCAGAGGGCTTGGAGGAGCCAAGGACACCCAGCACAAAATCAGGCACAGAAAAGAATCGGGACTCCCTCCCACGGGGTTCCTCCTCCAGGTACCCCTCAAGCCCTTGGGCAGCAAACAAGCAAACCAGCAAGGCCAGGTGGGGAGGGGTCTTAGCTCTATGGAGGTGATCCTCTTGTGATCCACCAGCCAAGATGCCCCACAGCCACACTGCCCAGAGCCAAGGGCCCACCGGGGCCTCATTCAGGCAGCAGAGCTGGGGCTGAGCACCGTCACACTGAGGGCCCATCAGTGGAAGGTGTGGGATGGGTGATTGATGGTTAGGAGGGGATAAAAAAGAGAAAAAGAAACAATAAAAGTTTAACAAACAATACATCAAAAATAAAAAGAAAAAACAATACCACAAAACAACAAGAAAAAACTAAAACATTTAAAAACACATCCAAATTTCATTTCATTATCTTTCATATGCTTGTTTCCTCGACTTCCTCGCACCTCCCTTTTTTTGTATTCTAGTTCAAATTAGCTAGTTCAACAAATCCTTTCCCTCTTTCTCAAATTTTTGTTCTAGAATTTATCCTAACACAGTTTAACTTTAAATTTTCCAATTACAATTTATCCCTCCAGTCTCCCATGTATGGCAGCAAAACATAGATGCTTGAAACTAAGCTGCCAAGCCTTATATTTTCTGAGCAATCCCAGCTAATGAAGGTTAGCTGGCTTCTCCCTCCTAACAAAGAACCAGGCAACAATTTATAAAGTTAGCTTACAAATTGTGTTTACTTACTTAACAGTCTTGCGTTGGATCACAGTAAAACTATGCAGGTAAAGCACTTCTAGGCTACAAAATACATTGTTGATTACAAACCTGGAGTCTGTGCTCAGGGAGGCCACCAACAGACATCTGTGTGCCTTGAAGACACGGGGAAGCAGAGAAGTGTGAGAGTGACCGGAAGCAGAAGGGCTCTCTTGTTTCTTCCCGCTGCTGCAAACAAGGGAGATGGCATTGCACTGAGCTCTCTCCCAGCAACCACATTCCTGTGGCCTGAGTCTGTCTCGCAAGGCGGCTCTGTGATCCTTTACCCCTCAACGTACCGTCGAGAATATGCGTTTGTCTCCCACAGAAGGAACCCCCATTGCCTGCT
This sequence comes from Podarcis tiliguerta, assembly GCF_965153285.1. Classification (NCBI taxonomy): domain Eukaryota; kingdom Metazoa; phylum Chordata; class Lepidosauria; order Squamata; family Lacertidae; genus Podarcis; species Podarcis tiliguerta. The sequence continues at coordinate 63,531,464 of NC_139544.1, forward strand.
GGGATGGGGGGTCCCAGTACTGCCTCCACAGCCGCTTTCTCTTGGGCTGGCAGCTAATTCACCCCACAGTGCCTGGGCTATAAAGCCCCTTAGAAGAGTTTCCGTAACGCCAGGCTCAGCCCCTGACAAGACCCCCTTTCTGGCCTTCCACATTGTCAGCCTCCCTCTGTAAGCTGCCCAGGCAGACCTCTGTGCACTGCCTTCCTGGCCCTTCTGCTCCTCTTGCCTCAGCACTGTGCCCCCCCCCCTTTCCGTGGGGCATTTGTCAGTCCTGGCACCTGTTTGCTCCCCTCCTCTTACAGGGAATGGGTTGGGTGGCAGGAGGCTGGCATTACACACAACCTCAGCACCTGGCGAGGAAGAGCTGAGCACCAAGGCCCAGCAGCCTTTGCAGCTCACAGGATGTGTTGGCACAGGCAGGGTTTTGAGTGTAGGGGGCAGCTGCTGCTGCTGCTGCTGCTTCCAGGGTCCAGTCTTGCATCATCCAGCTCCTGTCCTGGCCACCCGATTGGGCCACCTGCAAGAGGTCTCTCAGGATTGCTGCACCTTCCAGCCTCATGGTGCTTCTGGCTCTACTGCTTGGTGCCAGTCCTGTCCCATTGCGTGGCTTCTGGTGCTCAGTTAGGACTGTGCTGTTGTGACACAGAAGTAATGGCAAAGCATGATTCATCTGTAGAAAACTCACAAATACTGGAGAAGGCTAGCAGGAGCTACTAGCCACAATGGCAATGTTGTGCCACCATGGCCAGAGGCAGTAATGCTTCTGAATGCCAGTTCCTCAGGGTGGGGAGAGGGCCACTCTTGTGCTCAGGCCCTGCTTGTGGACTCCCACAGGCAACTGGCTGGCCGCTGTGAGAACAGGAGGCTGGACTGGATGGGCCTTTGACCTGGTCTAGCAGGTTCTTTCCCCCCAAATTCCCAACCCTCACGGTACCTGGCACTTGGGAAGATGTTTTCATCCTTAGATAATAGGAATAGGAGACCTGGGAGGAAGCAACACTGATGTTTGGGATGCACACACATCCTAATGAAAATGAGGGCTAATTTGAAGCAGCAGAACCTCAGAAGGAAGATGATTTGGAGAGGTGGTGGTGACACAGACGGAAATCTCTAGCTTAGAGAAAGATCCCGAGCGATGCACATCCCTGCCCAGTGCCTCGTGACCAGGTTGGGGGATGAGGAGCAAAGCAAGAGGCTTCGTGTCCGGGCGGGGGTGGGGCAACCGGAGCAGGAGGACTTGCCTCACCTGGTGCGAGGAGCGCCTTTGCATCTCGACTCCTGCACAGCGCAAGCCCAGGAAGGCCCGGCTGAAGCCCCGCCAAGAGGCCCACCTGCTCCTGTCTGCTAGGGGCCGGCCAGTGTCTGCTGCTGGAGGTCACCGCTGCTCAGAAGGGAAGACACGGAGTGGGGCAGGAATGGGGAGATTTCAAGAGGCAGCGGCCATTCCAGGCCCGCTGGGCGCTTGCAGAGCCTCCTGCCTTGGAGACTGCAAGGCTCCGGCCACAGGGAGGCTTGCGGCTGACTTGGGACTCCAGCGCAGCCCAAGCAAAAGCCCCACAGCTTCCGACCCTCGCCCGCCCTATAGCCCTCCAGCCTCTGCCTGACTCTGGGGAGCGCTGCGCAACGGGAACACCCTCTGTTCCCAGAGCAAGTCTGTGAGAGAGAAAGCCCAAAATAGTCCCTGAAAGGGAGGAAATATGTGGCGCCGCTTCCCAAATTGGGAGCGTCCTCCAGCTCCCCTTGTCCCGCGGCCTGCTGGGAGACTCCGGGGTGGGGGAAGCGGCTGGCCGGGCGGCAGCTGTCTTTGGCCTGGCGACCCCCGCCTCGCCTGCCACTCGGGGCCTGCCTTCGCCTGGGGGGCCTCCTGGCCATGGGGCGACCCTGCAGAAGGGTCGAAGGCCCTGCCCGGTGCCTCAGTGGCCCTGGCGGGGCGCGGGCGGGCTAGGCGGGCAGCCTCCGGGATGGGGCGGTTACTATAGCAACATATCTATAGCAACAGGCTAGAGGGATGGATAGCTGGACGGAGCGAGCTGAAAGGGGTAGCGGGGAGGCTCCTGCTCGAGGGAGGGGGAGAGGTGCCGGGGCGCGTGCCGTCAGGCTGGCTGGCTAGCGGCGATGGGCTGGGGGCGTCCCGTCTCCGCGCCTGCCTGCCTGCCTGCCTGGCCGGCTGCCCGCGTCCCCGCCTTCCGCTCCTCGCTCCCGCCCGTCGAGGCTCGTCGGCCGGTCCCGTCCCTGCCAGCTTGTCCCTAAAAGGTGCTGCTCGGCCTGTGGGGGAGGGCCCGGCCCCTCCCCGGCTTTTAGGCAGTGCGAGCCGCTCGGGGCGCGCAGCCAGTATCCACCGCTCGCGGCTCCGCTCGCTTTTCCTTCTCGCTCTCGCCCGCTCGAGCGCCTCCGACCGTCCTTCCCGTCGGGTCCCGACGCCTCTCCAGCCGCAGCCATGGAAGCCATCAAGAAGAAGATGCAGATGCTCAAGCTCGACAAGGAGAACGCCATCGACCGAGCGGAGCAAGCGGAGGCCGACAAGAAGCAGGCCGAGGACCGCTGCAAACAGGTGCCCGCCCGCCCAGCCCCACAGGCCTCTTGGCGCCCACTCCCCAGAAGGGCAGACCCCCAGGAGGAACCGCACCTCACTAGCCCCCTCCATCCCCGACAGTTGATCTGGGTGGACCCTTTGCCAGGCAAGACCCCCACCCACTAGCTGTGAATCCGCTTCCAGCTGCCCGGACTAAGTCAGGCAGATGCCCTCCCACCGCTGGGCTCCCATCTCTGGAGGCTCCCCACCCCAGATAATCCTGAGTGCAGGAATGCCCCCCCCCCCGCTCCTTCCTTACCCCGGGCACCCCCTTTACAGCCGGGTTGGAGCGAGCAGCAGCGCATCGGCCTCCCGCTGACGCTCCCCCCTCTCTCTCCCCGACCCCCCGCAGCTGGAGGAGGAGCAGCAGGGGCTGCAGAAGAAGCTGAAGGGGACGGAGGATGAAGTGGACAAGTACTCGGAGGCCGTCAAGGAGGCCCAGGAGAAGCTGGAGCTGGCCGAGAAGAAGGCCGGCGACGTAAGTCCGGCTCGCGGGGCGGCGGGGCGGCAAGGGAAGGCGCAGGCATGCCCTCGGAGGGCCAATCCTGCCCGGGCCAGGGTGGGTGGCGCCGAGGAGCAAGGGCATAGGGGACTGGGCCCCTCCAGGTATTCCGGGCTCGTTAAGCCCCGAGCAGCTGCCCGCCCGTGGGGCCTCCCCCCTCCCTCCCTCCCCGAGGATGAATTGAGCCGTCACTGGGCCATTAAGACGGGGCGGGCGGGCAGGGGAGGCTCCGGGCGCGGGCCTTGGCACCCGCGCCGCCCATCAAGTTGTCAAGGCATTCCTGGGCGCTCGTTAGCTGAGGGTCTCCCCGGGGCCAGGAAGGGGCTCTTGGCGCGGGAGGTGGTGACACGGCGTGCTCCTCCGGCCAGGCCGAGCTCCAGGGAGCGACAGCTGCGAGGGCTTTAAAGAGGAGCCCGCTCGGGGGACCCGCCACTGGCTCGGCCTCCTTCGAGGGCATTTGACACCCTATAAATAAATGCTCCTTGCCCGAGCCAGGCTCGAGGCCCGGGTGAAAGGCGATCAGGGGGTCTTAAGGAGCGCCTAAAAGGGACCCGCCGCCTGGAGCGCCGCCAGCCCGGACCCGCCGCCAACAGCGGGAGGGCGGGCGGGCGGGAGAGGAGGCGGCGCAACCTGCGCGGCTGGAGCGAAGCGGGGAGCGCGGGGCGGGGTCTCTAGTGCTCGGACCGGGCTTCTCCCGGCGGTCTACTGGCTGCTTGCTCGGCTTGGTCCGCGCACAGCTCGGGCACTGTGCCAGCACCTGCCCGGTGTTTCCGGAAAAGCCCCTTCATGGCCGGGACTGAGCGGTGCCCACACGCGCAGCCTGCCTGGCGGTTGTCTTTGCGCCCATCACGCCGGGCCAGTCCAGGAGCAGAGGCCGCCCTGGCTGCTCCTCGAGTGCCAGTGGGCACTGCCAGCAGATATGACCCCTCCAGGCAGAGCCCGTCTGCAGACTCCTCCTGGCGGAGGGCTCGAGCCAGACAGATGCCAGGCGAGGCCGTGCTAATCGGGGTGCTAATAGGCTCCCGCCTGCTCCTTCCTCCAGAGGCTTAACCCAGAGGCGGGAGGCTGGCGACGCAGCCTGGTCCAGAGCCTTGCTACTCTTAGCCCCGGGAGGCCTTGGGGGGTCTACCTGTTACCCGCCCCCCAGGCCACAGTGCACAGGGGCCCATGGCTGGATGATGCCCCTTAGTTCCCGCAGGTTGGCACGAGGGCCGCTCTCCTAGCTTGCTGCAGGGCGCAGATGAGCCTCGAAGCCAGTCCCTTGGGCGCAGGACCGGGAGGCTGCGGGCGACTCCTCCAAGGCGCACCCCGCCTCCACCAGGGATCCTCCTTGGCCGCGATTCCTGCATTGCAGGGGGTGGACTAGATGGCCCTTTGGGTGCCTTCCAACTTCTCAATCCTTTGAATCTACGATTCCCCATGGCTGCTGGGCTGCCCAGCCTCTGCGCTCGGTCTTGCGCAGCTGGCTCAGCATCCCGCCCGTCCCAGCCTCCGCCGCCTTTGCTCATATTTGGCCATTCCCCGAGCCCAGAGGAGGAGACTGGCTAGAGGGCAGGGCGAGGGGGGCTGCCTGGCGCAGAGCAACTGCCGGGATGTAGGAGCGCAGCCGCCCTGGCTCTGCCCCACTCGGAGGCAGGTCCCCCTTTTCCTCTCGCGGCCCGTCCAGAACAAGGCAGATGCAGGTTTTCTCCCCAGTGCAGCTGGGCTCTGGCAGGCAGGCCGGGGCTGCCCCATGTTTCGTATGTTCTGCCAATGGAGGACATTTTTCGCAACCCTATGTGGGAAATAAATGCCTCCCCGCTTCCCGGAAGCGTGTGTAGCTTCTTATGAGTCCTTATGTAAAGGTGACTTTCTCTTGAGAAGTTGTCCCCCCCCCCCAATTTCCTGCGCTTGTACTTGGAAGGGAACACCGGACTGCTTTGCAATGGCTCCAGGTCCGTTTGGGGGCACCAAGACCAAGGCAGAAATTCTGGCTTGGAAACAGGCTAGCTGGCCTGGCACCATTCCTCAGCCTCGCCTTTCAGGTCCCCCCCGTTTCCAGGAGTCCAGCACACACATGCTGACTGATGCCACTTCAAAGGGCTGGTCATGGGGGGGGGGGACGGAGCCCAGGTGGTCATCTGGCCTCCCCCAGGCCAGCCGCTGGGGGAGCCACCACTGGATGCAGGGGGAGGCAGGTCAGGCCCTGGGGAAGGAGAAAGCAGCGGGGGGGGGGGGCACCACAGGTGGCTGCTCAGGGGCCTGAGTGGGCTGGAGGAGACAAGGCAAGTGCCTGAGAGGTGGAGGTCCTTGAATGGAAGCATGTAGGTGCGTATGTGTAGCATCAGAGCAGGAAATGATGGGAATGGGGACAAACCAGGGGGTGTTCTTTCCTCCTGAACGGAAAGAGAGGAACTGAAGCCTGAGAATGTACCAGGCACAGCACAGTGCAGACGTGATCAGAGGAGGCAAAAGGGGAGGTGCCCCCAAATTCACTGGTCCAGGGGCCTCAACTTGCCCCATTCAGAAGGGACTATGATCATAAATGTCACAGGCCAGTTGCATCTTTCCCTGGCCCTGTGAGACAGATACTTTTGGCCTCCCAGCCTCCCCAGGAGGAAACTTGGCAAGCGTGGTTGCGTGGGGAGGGACATCCTAGACCTAGAGGGACAGGAAGAAACCCTGACCTCTGAGTTCCGGCCTCAGAGCGGGTGGTGGTGCCTAGCCAAAGAAGAGCCACGCAGTGTCCCTGGGAGAGGATGTGGACCTGAGGGTGTTTCTAAGTGTCAGCAAAGGCTGGGCTTCAGCTTTGCTCTCCTGAGAGCAGGATTGGCTCAGCCCACCCTTGGACCCCAGACTCTTCCCAGCATGCATTTCTGCCTTAGGGGACTGGTGTTTCTCTTTGTGCACCAGGAGGCTGCCATGTCACACAATGGCTATAGCACAGGCACAGCCTGAAGGGAGTTGATTCTGGCACCCTCACAGCTGAAGGGGCTCCCTAGAGGCTGGCCTGGGGGGGGGGGGGCAAGTGCTGCTGCAGCTCTGCCAAGCACCAGCCCTGGACTAGGGAGTCTTTCAGGTGCAAGCCTCCTTGGTCCTCCGGAACAGAAAGTAAGCCAGTGGCCACAGATGGCTACTGGCACCCTAGAGCCCTGCAATGAAGGAATCTCAACATAATTAATTCAATTCAATTAAAACATTAGACATTCAAGAACTATCAGACTCTGGGAACTGTACAAGGAAATAGTAAAAGAAGGTAAACCTGAAAACCCAACACTATTCAAGCAGCTTTGATGATATAAAACAGAGACAGACAGGACACAGCTGAGTGGTGGAGCATCTGCCTTGCATGCAGAGGTCCCATGTTCAACTCCAATGGCAGCAACTCCAGGCAGGGCTGGGAGACATTCTGTTTCTGAAATCTGGAACAGCCGCTGCCTGCCTGTGCAGACACTACTGACCTAGTTGGCCCCAGTGGTCTGACTCAGCAGAAGGCAGAGAGAAGGAATTGTGCTCCAGTGCAGCAAGCAGCAACCTAGTATTTCAAGAGACCAGGAAGTAGAAACACATGGGAAATGTATGAGCACATCCAGCTTGCCATAGAGTGTTGTGACACCCCCTCCGCAGCACGCACGCACTCACACGCTGGGACTTGCTTTGGAGGGGCCCTATCATGCTGAAAGGTGGCAGGTGCTTAGCTACCAGCCACAATGGCTGTGCTCTCCCTTCACTGCCAGCTGTTTCACCCAAGAAGGGGCTGGAAGGGGTCTCGGTGGCCATCTAGTCCAGCCGCCTGCTCAGTGGAGGAAACCCAGAGCTAGAGCCCCTACCTCAAAAAGAAAACAGATGGATGTCTGGGTCCTGCTTGAAGACGACTATGTGGGACGGAGAGGCTCACCCTCCAGGGAGCAGGAAGTGCTCCCACCACCCTCAAACTGCTCCTACCACCAATAAAGAGGCCTTCCTGTAATGTAAGCCAGGTGGATCTCATCCTGCCACCTCGGGCAGCAGCAGAAAAGAACTCCCTGCCTTTTTCTGTCTAATGACAGTCCTTCAGCAAAGACGATGAGGAAGAGGAAGAAGGCTCTCAGGTCTCCTCTTCTCCAGGGAAAGCAGGCTCAGCTCCTCCGACCTGGCCTTGCAGGACTAGTTTTCCACACTCCTTGAGCATCTTTCTCACCTTCCTCTGAAACCATTCCAGTTTATCTATGGCAAAGCGGAGGAGCCCAGAACTGGGCAAAGGACTTCAGATCTGTTCTGAAAAGGACAACTGAAATGATCGTGGTGATGGAGGAAAGTGGCAGCGTTTGGGCCTTTTTAGTTTACAAAAAAGGCAAGGAAGAGGTGACATGATAGAAGTCATGGAGAAAGTGGCAAGAGAAAAACTTTTCTCCCTCTCAACACTAGACCACCTGGACATCCAATGATGCTTAATGTTGGCAGATTCAGGATAGATCAAAGAAAGGACTTTTTCACACAGTGCACAGTTAACCTATGGAACTCACTCCCACAAGAGGTCAGAGGTGGATTTAGGGAAGTGCAACCAGTTGGGCGTGGAGCCTCGGGATGGAAAGAGGCAAGGACACCAAATTTCGGTGTTGCACAGGATGCTGCTGAAATTTGAGACCCCAAAGTCGGCCACTGCAAGTAGTAGTGATGGTCACCAACTTGGATGGTTTTAGATGGGGATTGGACAAATTCATGGAGGGTAAGGCTATAAAGGGCTCCAGGCCAAGATGGCTCTGCTCTGCTTCTACAGTGCGAGGCAGCAATGTTTCTGAATGTGAATCGCTGGAAACCAGAAGAGGGGAAAGTGCTATTGGGTTTCCCATTAGGGCATCTGGTTGGCTGCTGTGAGAAGAGGATGCTGCACTAGACAGGCACTGGCCTGATCCAGGAGGCCCTTCTCAGGTTCTTAAGCAGAATTTTATTCCCCCTTGCTGTGCAGTGCTGTCATCTAAACACTCTGTGATTAATGGGATAAAGGCAGCTTAAAAAGGAGCAGAGAAATCCCAGTGGCCCTGACTGGGGACACTCTTCTTCCATCAGCCCTCTGCCCATTTGTGATTCACAGGACTGGTCCATGGGCTTCTGAGCATACACAGGGTGCCAGGTATGCCCAGGAGGCAACCACCTTACTGAAGCCAAGGCGGCCTGGCCAGCGCCTGGATTGGTGAGTCCCTGGAGCAGCCACGTGGGGGCTGCTGCTTATTGAGTGCCATGTTGCAAGAAAGTAAGACCAGAACCGAATATTCTGCAGCTCCAAGGACAAAATGCCCCAAAGCACATGCAGAGTGTCCCTCCAAGAATCTCTTTTAACACAGATCCCTACTGATGGCTCAGCTTTACAGGAGAGCAGCCTTGGAGCAGCGGATGTGGCCTTCATTCTTGTGCCTTTGCAGCAACCAGCAGCTGACCAAGTCTGATGAGGAGACTCCGTTCAGTTTGTCCGAAGGTCACCAAGTGGCGGTGGATCGAGTTGTCCTTCGGCGGAGTCACAGCAGCAGGGAGATCCTAAAGTCCCCGCTTGGCTGGGTGCTCTTCTCAGTCCTCCAGCCAAGTAGCCACCGGATCAGCCCTGTGGGGCAAAGCGAGCCCAGAAGGGGGCGCAGCGGAGTCTTCCCCCAGGCCCTTCCCGGGGAAGCGAAACTTGGCACGTTGCCCCGGAGGAAGCGTCGGGGAGTCCGGGGCCCCCGCTTGCCAGGAGGCTGCAATGGCCGGGCCTGCGCGGGGCCGCTTTTGCGCCTGAGTCCGGCCCGCCTAGCGCGCGCCGCCTCGCTTTCGACGGCGCCGCGACCCCCGACGGACAGCGCCAGCCCCCTCCCTCCCTGCCTGCCTGCCTCCGCGGCGGGCTCTTTAAGAGCGAGGCCGGGCCCGCGCGTTGGAGGAGGCGCGCGATGGGCAGAGCCGGCAGCAGCAGGAGGAGGAGGAGGCGGGGCGCGGAAGGCCGCCTCGCCCCGCATCCTGAGCGCTTCTTCCTGCTGGGCGGGTAGGCGAGCAGACGGAGCGACCGAGCGCCAGCCAGAGCCCGGGCCAGGAGCCCCGCCAGCCCGCCGCGCGCCCGCCCGCCGCCGCCGCCGCCGATCCAGCCCCCCGACGGGCTCCAGCCTCCGCCCGCCCCTCCGCCCGGGAAGATGGCCGGGAGCAGCTCCATCGAGGCGGTCAAGAAGAAGATCCAGACGCTGCAGCAAGTGGCCGACGAGGCCGAGGAGCGCGCCGAGCACCTCCAGCGGGAAGTGGACGCCGAGCGCCAGGCCCGCGAGCGGGTGAGAGAGCGGCGGCGGCGGCCGGGAGGGTCTGCTTGGCCCCCCGGAAGGGCTCGGCCGGAGCGCCGACGGCCTCGCCAGCCCCGGGGCGACCTTTTCTCCGAAGGCTTGTGGGGGGCTGGCGGGGCACCCGGCGCTGGGCTCTCCCCGGGGCGACCTCGGAAGGGCGGGGTTCCCGAGCATGTGCAGAGGGCCGGTTCCACCCAGGCGGGGCTTCCCGTCGGGGGACTCGCCAGGCATCCGCCTGCATCCTGCCTGCCTCGTTCTCTCGCGCTCCGCCCAGCGCAGAGCCGCCCGGCCCACCTGGATCCGGGGAGGCGCCGCTTCCTCCGCGCTCCTTTCCCGGCCGAAGGCGGCAGGGGCGTGGCCTCGTCGCCCGCGGGCCACATGGGTTCCCTCGGGAGAGGGGTCCTTCTGGAGGGTGCTGGGGGTCCCAGAGGACGGGGTCTCCGCCAAGAGCTCTGCTCTCTAGCGAAGCAGCATGTTGGAGGCGCGCGAAGCTCTTCTCGTTCCCCTTCCAGCCCCTCCTGGCAGGGGACGCCCTTGTGCCCGTTTCCCAGATGGGGGAGCGGAGGGTGCGAGGCTGGCACGCTGCCCAGGGACCTCTTTGCAGCGCCTCCTCCTCCTGGGGTTCCTGCCCCTGAATCCTCACTCTGGTCCTCGCGCCCCTTCCCAGGAGCATCTCTCTAGTAGTGCAAAGAGGGCAAGGTGGGATCCTGGTGCCATTTCAGCTGTGCGTGAGAAGGAGGTTCCTGCTGCGCCAGGTGCGGACCTACCTGAGAGAAGAGGGTGCGCTGCGCATTGCAGGGAGAGGTCTGGCTGTGCAAGAGCTGGGGGTGGGGAGCTGCTAGGCAGCCAGGATGGGTTGGGGGGCACGATTTGGGTCAGCTTGACACCCCCTTTGGCCAGGGCCTGCTACTGCCTGTGACATCATTCTGTGGGGGGCTCCGACGGTTGGGGTGTGGGACATGCCTGGCCTGGCGGGGAGGGGGGGGGGGCTTGAAAGTGGTCTTGCCTCCAAGAGGAAGACAATAATGAGGGTGCAGCACTGAGGCGGTGTGTGTCTGTCCCTGTATTCCTGACCCCTCCTCTTTGCAGGCTCTTGGAACTGAAGCAGCCCGGTAAATAATTGACAGGAGGCTGGCAGGAGTCCTGCGGGTGGCTTCTTCCTGGCCAGCCCCAGCTGGTGCCCCCCTCCAGTCCCTGGGCTGTTCCCTGAGCCCAGGTGGAATCAGATTATCTACTGCACCGTATACCTGGGGGAGGGGCACAAATATGAGGAGGGGACCGTCTGGTTTTTGCAGAGCTGTGAGAGCGTTTCTGCAGTGCAGGGAATGAGCAGGCGCCTCCTTCCCTGCGGCTGGGACTCCCAAGCCAGAGAGGTCCTTCTGGAGGGCTTCCTTCCCTCCAGTTTCTGGCCCTCTGGGGGGGGTGAGAGGTCCTTCCTTGTGCACCCCTCCCCAAGGATCTTGAGTAATCCCACCAGTGGGCTGTTCCCAAGGCAAAGCTGGTTGCGTGGTGGAAAGAGAAGTGGGCTGGTAGTTGGGGTGGGGGACTTAGCCCCAGGGCCAGGCTCCCCCCCCCCCGTCTCCATTGGGCAAGGCGTGGAGTGGGAAGGCTGCCTGGCTTGGTTGGGCTGCAAAGGCCCAACAGCCTTCACCCCACAAACAGCTTTGGGTCCCCATAGGAAGCTCACCTGGCTCGCCTGGTTGGGGGTGTCTGCACTGAGCAACAGCAGCTGGCCAGAGTTTCAGGCTGGAATCCTGGTCAGCTATCAGAGACGGGGCCCTTAGCTCTACCAACAGCCAAACAATTTGTTCTAATTTAAATTCTGTTTAGTTTATGAAATTTATATACGACTTGATTGTAACAAAACATCTAACTGGTTTGTAAGACATATTGTTGTTGTTTAGTCATTTGCCGTGTCCGCCTCTTTGTGACCCCCTGGACCACTGGAGCACGCCAGGCCCTCCTGTCTCCCACTGCCTCCTGCAGTTTGGTCAGACTCATGTTGGTAGCTTTGAGAACACTGTCCAACCATAAGACATATTAAGACCATCAATAAAAACCAGCAATTAAACATTGAAAAATGGTTAGAATCAGCAGTGAACGAATAGGACTAGGCTAGCAAAAATATTTTAAGAAGGCATCAAAAATAACACGGGGAAGGTGCGTGCCGGATGTCAATAGGCAGGGAGTTCCAGAGTGCTGGGGCACTTTATGGGGCACCTGCAAAAGGGCCAGTTCTGCAGGTCGAAGCAGCCAACAAGTTGTTCAGGAAAGTGCAGGTCTTGCCTTAGGGCTGTTCTGGTACTCAGAAGCCTCCTGCTGCTTCTTGTGTGCAGCCTCCTGTCTTAAGAGCCCTGTGGTTAGTGCCAGGGCCGGCCCTCCCTTGAGGCAAGGTGAGATGACCATCTCAGGCAGCAGATCGTTCTCCCCCTCCCCTTGTTTCTAATGTAGATCTTCATGCCACCTCCTTCCCTACACCACAATGTTTTGAGCTGGTCCTGGTTAGTGCAGAAGGTCCTGGCTTGAATTCCCAGCAGCATCGCCAGGTAGGGCTGAAAATGTTCCCTGCCTGAAACCCTGGAGAGCTGCTGCCAGTCAGTGTAGACAATACAGAGGCAGATGGACCAGTGGCCATAGAAGGCAGCTTCCTATGCTCCTTTCAATCTGGCCGTTCCTGGCTCCATTCGTTGCCTAATTCCTTTGTGGCCGGTGGTGTGTCTTGTGGCAGTGAGTTCTACAGCTAACTGTGCACTGCTGTGTGGACTCTGGGTGGCAGGTGGAGGGGCAAGCCTGTCTCTGCTGGAACCTTTAGTCTGGCCCATAAAGACAGTCATTGCAGATTCAGGATGGCTGACCCTGCTAGCTCAGACTAGAGCCTCCCTATCCAGAGGCAGTATACCTTCCCCTACCAGTACAAGAATGCAATCACAGAACTGGAGAGTTGAAAGGGACCACAAGGGTCGTCTAGTCCAACCACCTGATGCAGAGCTGCATTAGCCAGGCATTTTTATATTGCCATGGGGGGGGGGCGTGGAGACTTCCTTTTCCGATCTCAGGAGTCCTCCTCCAAGTGAGCATCCCAGAAGCTGGGCTTCCCCCTCCTCCTTGGTCCTGTGCCCCCCAAGCCCTTCCGGCCTCCTCTGCTGCGGCCGCCTCTTTGCCTCTTCCTTCCCTGGGCCCAGCTCCCCAAGGGTCTTGGGGGAAGGCTGCTTCCTGGTCCTCCGCCTTCTGTGGCTGCACAGCCCTGGGCCTGAACCAGCAGCAGAAAGCACCTCCCTTGGCTGGAATGTGGGGGGAGGGAGGGGCTGAGGGAGTGGGGGGGAGGTGGGGGAGGAGCCCTGCCTCTGCTGGCTCCTCCCTTCCCTTCAGCCAGAGCATGGATGGGGAGTGAGGGGGAATCCCACCCCCATGCTTTGCAGCTGCAATAAACAGGAAATCCACCCCCCACCCCTGAGCAGCTCCCGTCCATCTCCTTTTTGGGAGCGAATCTGCTCTGGAGGCATTCCTGCCGCTTTAGTCACTCCAGCGCAGGCAGGCAAAGCACCCATCCTGCTCCTGCTCCTCCCCCTCCCTGCTGGGCTGCCTCCCTTTCCCACCCCACCTGCTGCTCCTGCTGCTGCTGCTGCCCTGGACCCCCAGCTGGGCTGCTGCGGCCCAACAGCCATCCTGTCTGGGTGGGGCAGCTTCCCAGGAGCTGCCTGTGCCGCTCTTTGCCCTGTGCTGGGCTGCACAGAGGTGGCACCAGCCCCTGGGCCAAAGGCTTTCACCACACAAAAGTTGGGCTGTGACATCACCTTGCAGGTGGCATGGCACTCCTCTTGTGTAGGCTGGGGACCTGGGCGGGGTGTGTGTCTCCGGAGCGTCACCTAGGAAGAGCCCGCTGAATCAGGCCAAGGCCCCATGCAGCACCCTCTTCTCACACAGGCCAAATAGCTGCCCATTATGGGAAGCTCTCCAGCAGGATTTGGGGGCAATAACCCTCTCCCCTCCAGTGGGGTCCAGCAACGGGGACCGTGCCGGCAGAGCAGAGCCATCCTGGCTAGGAGACACTGAGAGCGGCTTCCTCCTCCTCCTCCATGGATTGGTCTAATTCTCTCTTCAAACCATCCAAGTTGGGGTGGGGAGTTCCACAGTTTGCAGTAGGAGGTCGTTCTTTTCTCTTTTCTGTGCTGCTGAGAGGGAGAGCGCCCCCCCCCTGCCCTGCCCACCCCCAGTCGTGCTTCAAAGTGCCTAATGCATGATGAAGTTATAAGCCTACAAGTCTCGGCCTGCAGATGTTCAGTCTTAAGTGCAGGAGATGGAAGGGGGGGGGGGGAGTTGGGGAAGGGAGGGGGGCGATGTTGCACAAGTTGGGCCAGCGCTAGGGAGAGGAAGCAGAAGGGAAAGCGCCTGGGCAGCGGGGAGCCTGGGGGAGCTGCTGCAGGCCAGAGCTGGGAGGGAACCTTCCTGGGAAGTGACAGGAGACCTTCTGCAGGCAGAGCCCCTGTCTTGCCCCTTGAACAGCCCAAGCAGGAAGGGACTAAAGAGCACAAACAGGATCACCAGGGAGAATCATGGAATCAGCGAGATAGAAGGGACCCCAAGGGTCATCTAGTCCAACCCCTGCCATGCAGGAATCTCAGCTAAAGAATCCATGGCAGATGGCCGTCTAACTTCCCGAGGGAGACCGTTCTACAGTCTTACTGTCAGAATGTTATTCCTGGTGTTTAGTTGGAATCTCCTTTCTTGTAACTTGAAGCCATTGGTTTGAGTCCTACCTCTTGGAGCAGAAGAAAACAAACCTGCTCCATCTTTCATGTGCCAGCTCTTCAGATATTGGAAGATGGCTCTCTGTCTCCTCTCAGTCTCCTCTTTCCAGGCTAAACACAAGCAATTCCTTCCTCACAAGGTTTCCAGACCCCTGATCATCCTAGTCACCCTCCTCTGCACATGTTCCAGCTTGTCAATATCCTTCTTACATTATGATGCCCAGAACTGGACACAGTATTCCAGGTGTGGTCTAACCAAGGCAGAATGGAATGGGACTTCTCCCACCCTTGATTGGGATGCTATACTTCTGTTGATGCAGCCTGGAACAGTATTAGTCATTTTGCTGCTGCATCACACTGTTGAGTCATGTTAAGCTTGTGGTCCTAAGACCCCTAGATCTTTTTCACATGTCCTACTAGTAAGCTAGATTCTCCTCTGGTTCTTCCCGCTTAAGTGCAGAACCTTACATTTGTCCCTGTTGAAATTCACTTTGTTAGCTTGTGCCAAATTCTCCAAGCTGTTGTGCTCATTTTGAATCTTGCTTCTGTCTTCTGTGGCATTGGCCATCCCTCCCAGTTTGGTGCCATCTGCAAATTGGATGAGCACCCCCTCAATCCCTTCATCCAAGTCATTTATACATGTTGAAGGACAACGGGCCCAGGACAGAACCCTGTGACACCCCCCTTGTCACTTTTTTCCAGGATGACGAAGATCCATTAAGGGGTCCTCTTTGGGCTCCAGCCAGCTACAAATCCACCTAACGGTTACTTCCTTCAACCCACATTTTACCAGCTTCCTTCCAAGAATATCATGGGGGACTTTGTTGAAAGCCTTACTGAAGTCAAGATACACTAAGTCTACAGCCTTCCCCTGATCCACCAAGCTTGTAACTCCATTAAAAAAAAAAGGAAAGAAATGGGATTAATCAGGCGTTACTTACTTTTGAGAAACCCATGCTGGGTCTTAGAAAAGGATGCTGTAATTACTAAGTGCTCACAGACCGACTGTTGAATTATCTGTTCTCGGAATTTTCCTGGTCTTGATGTCAAATTCACCAGTCAGTAGTTACCTGGTTCTTATCTTTCACCATTTTTGAAGATGGGGACAACATTTGCCCAGATCAAGTCTGCAGGGACCTCTCCTGTTCTCTAAGAATTCTCAATGATCATAGACATAGTCTCTGAGATTACGCCCGCAAGCTCCTTTAGTACCCTTGGATTCAGCTCATCAGGCCCTGGAGATTTGAATTCATTTAAAGCAGCTAGGTGTTCCCTTACTACCTCATTTCCTATCTTGGGCTGCAGCTCCCTCCTTACATCATTTATTCTGTTACCGCCAGATTGGGCATCAGTTTCTTTTTGGGTGAAGACAGAAGCAAAATAGATGTTGAGTAGCTCCGCCTTCCTCACTCCTTACATTTATTCTGTTACCGCCAGATTGGGCATCAGTTTCTTTTTGGGTGAAGACAGAGGCAAAATAGGTGTTGAGTAGCTCCGCCTTTTCTCTGTCACCCAATAGCGTTTCTCCATCTTCTCCACACAGAGGACATACCACTTGCTTGTTCTTCCTCTTGCTTCAAACATAGCTGAATAAATCTTTTTATTATTTTTAACCTCTCTTGCAAGCCTGAGCTCATTCTGAGCTTTAGCCTGCCTGACCTTCACCCTGCAACTGTTGGCTACTCATATATACTCTTCCTTTGTGATTTCCTCTTTCTTCCATTTCTTATACATGTCCTTAAATCTCAGCTCATCTGTGAGCTCCTTATGCAGCCCCACCGGTTTCCTTAAATGTCTCCCAGTTTTCTTTCTTGCTGGAATTGTCTGCATTTTTGTCTTCAGTGTTTCACTTTTAAGAAACTCCCATCCATCTTGGACTCTTTGGGATCTCACCCAGTAGCTCTTCAAGCTTTTTGAAATTGGCCTTCTTAAAGTCCAGAGTGCACGTCTGACTACAGGCAGCTTTCCCTTGCCTGTGTATCACGAAACCCAGGTGGACATGATCACTTCCTCCCAAGTTTCCAAGTACTTCCACTTCATTGTTCAGTTCCTCCCTAGTGGTGAGGAACAGGTCCAAGATAGATGATCCCCGTTTTGCTTCTTCCACCTTCTGAGAAATGAAATTATAATTGAGGCAATGGAGGAATTTGTTGGACCTTACATTTTTGGCAGAGTCTGAGTTCCAACAGATATGGGGAAGTTGAAGTCCCCCATGTTTATATCTCTCATTTTTGAATGTTTGGTAATCTGCTCTAGAATGGCATCGCCCAAGTCTTCAGTCTGGCTTGGTGGTCTATAGCAGACCCCCACAGTAAGGTCCCTGTTGTGTTTCTCTCCTACATTTTTTATCCATATACTCTCAATCTGCTTTCCATGCTCCAGGTCATGGTTTTCTTCAGAAGTGTACACATTCTTTACATATAATGGTCTTCCTCCTCCCTTCCTGTTTAGTCTATTCCTTTTGAACAGGTTATACCCTTCAATTCCTACATTCTAGTCATGAGTCTTATCCTACCCGGTTTCAGTAATTCCTACCAGGTCATATTGGCTGTCCTGTACAAAAGCTCCAATTTGTCTTGCTTGTTTCCCATACTCTGTGCATTTGTGTAGAAACAACTGAAACCACCAGTCGTTCCTCCAGCTGCTTCCTTCTTGTGATTTCTTGCCCTTTAGCAGGTTTCTGGAGTACCACCTCAGTTTTCTGTGCATCACTGAAGCTATTATCCCCAGTACTATGTGTTCTTCTGTTGTCTGTCATGTTGTCTCCCTCCTGCTCAAGATCTAGTTTAAAGCTCTCCTGATCAGGTTCACGAGACTCATAGCAAAGGCATTCTTGCCAACCACTGTGAGGTGCAGCCCATCTCTCGCCAGAAGTCATTCCTCAAGGAAGTGACGATCATGATCCAATAAGCCAAACCCTTCCTGACGACACCACCTGTGTAGCCAGTGGTTTACCACCAGTATTTTCCTCTCTTCCTAAGCCGTGGCCTTCAACAGGAAGGAGTGATGAAAAGACCACCTGCGCTCCAAGGTTCTTCAGCTTCCTGCCCAGAGTCTCATAGTCCCTTGCTATATGTTGCAGGCTGTGTGTGGGAGTATCATTTGTACCCACATGAATCAGAAGGAAGGGGTAGTGGTCAGTGGGCTTTATAAGACTTGGCAACTTCTCTGTCACATCTTTTCATCTGGAAGACGGCACACCTCCTGGGCCACCCTGTTTCCACTGCATAATTCTGCCTCTGTCCCCCTCGGTAGGGAGTCCTCTATTGCCACCACTCACCTCTCTCTCTTCTTGGGAGGGCCAGCAATTGTTCTATGCACTCTGCCTTCCAAAGCCTCCTTGGAGTGTGCTAAGGTCTCCCACCGCTGCTCTTGAGTCTCACCCTCTTGTCTATTGGAGCTTATCTGGATATTATTGGGATAGATTACAAAGGCAGGAACCTTGTGGTTTGAGTACTTCCTACTCCTTCCTCTCAACTTGCCTTCTCCGGACAGCAGTTCCCTTTGTCTGCGATCGTTTCCTTGGAAGGTAGCAAGTGGGTTATCAGCATATTCATCCACAATCAGCAGCCTTGGATCTGGAGGGGTTAGGGCTGGATCCAGACACATCAAAGAAGCGTTTCAGTTAAATGTGTTGCAAACTCATCCAGGGAAATCCGGTTGGGAAAGACCTGACTCCACAGCGCCATCTGGTGTCACATTGCTATATCACATATAAAACACATTTCTTTACCAATCTAGCTGAGTCCCAGGTCAAGAACGGAAAACGTTTCCTCCAAACCCATCTCCTCCAATTCTTCCTCCTTTGGAGGGTAGCGGGAATCATTCTTTGTTCTGTACCTTTCACAGTCATCTTGGTGTATTCTGAGGTCAGCAGTTGCTGTCCCAGCTCTTCTGGCCCAGAATTGGTGCCTGGGGTGAAAACATGGAAGCGATTTTGCACCCCAATGACCCAGCAGGGCTCCTGACAGTCCCACTTCTGTGTGCCACTTTCCTCCAGGGGTTCATCTCTTGCAATGGGCGATCTGCCTCCTCTTTAGGGCATCCCACCTGTCTTGTTGTTCTATCACATCCGCTCAGCTCTGTCGAGAAACCGGCATGTGTTCCTGTCACTCGAAGTGTGCCTAGGCAGGCCTCAAGTTGCTGGACCTTCTCATCTAGCAAGGCAACCAGTTTGCACTTTTGCAGGTTCTCTGATAGGAAGACTGACATGGCGCAGGCATTGCAGGTCATGGCAGCGGCTCCCTCACCTTCCATGCCCCTTTATCCTATGCACACCATGAGACAGGACTTGGGGCCTCCCCAACGCAGGGTCCTGGCCAGGGACTCTGTGCACAAACTCCCAGAAGTGGCAACCAGCGAAACTGTGACTGCTGCTGGCTGCTATCTCCTCCCCAACTCACTTCCTCCTTCAGCCTGGCTTCCTCTCAGCAGTAGCGCCTCCCACTCAGGATCATGTGCTCAGCAGAGCACTCTGCCGCACCCTCAAGCCGGCAAGCGGCCTTCATGCCAAAGACACAAGATCACTCTCTTCCGCCACCTCCTGCAATCCTTGCAAACGCCCCGCTTGCAAGCTCCCAGAAGCTGCAATCAACTAAGTTTAAGAAAGTGGAAGCTTTTCCTGATTCCTGGAAGTGAGGCCAAGAGGAGACCAGTGGGAGTTTCAAAAGGGAAACTGCACCCCATGCCTGGGGGGGGGGCACACATGTGCAAGAGCAGGGAGAGGAGAAGTGGGCAAGGTCATGGGGGCTGAGTTGAGGGGCGTTAGGCTTGGTGAGCCGGGGGGAAAGATGCTGGGGCTCCCCAAAGGGCCAGCAATGGGGAAGAGGGTGAGGCTCTGGCATGCCCAAGACTGGGATGGGAAAGGGGTCTAAGGCTTTGTGTGTGATCTGTGGAGTCAGGTGGGGGGCTGGTGGCAGCTCAAGGCCCCTTTTGGCTTCTGAGTTGGCTTGGCCTTGACTGGGGTCAAGCAGGGAGAGGGAAGGGGCTGGAGCTCAGGGACAGAGTGTCACCCTCAGGGACAGACCCCTGCCTGGTACTGACCTCTGCCTGGCACCCTTCGAGTCAAGGCTGTCCACCAGTGACTGGCTGGATCCACCAAGTGGGCACAGCGTCCGATGTGCCTGGAATGGCCTTGGCTTTCCTGGGGTCGTGCTTTGTCATCTGTGGGGTGGGAAGGGCTGTGAGGTGGGAGTGGGCAGCCCTGTGGGGCTGTGGTTGGGTGGCATGGCGAGGGCAGCGCTTGCCTGGAAGGGGGGCGGCTGGGCTGTGGAGCAGGGCTGTGCCTGTGCTTGACCTCTGCACCCTCTTCTTTCCTTCCTTCCTTCCCAGGCTGAGTCCGATGTGGCCTCTCTCAACCGCCGCATCCAGCTGGTGGAGGAGGAGTTGGACCGAGCCCAAGAGCGCCTGGCCACCGCCCTGCAAAAGCTGGAGGAGACGGAGAAGATGGCTGACGAGAGCGAGAGGTGGGTGAGGGGCCTGCTTGAGCTCTCCACAGCTGCCTTGGGGCCACTTTGGGTGGGCTTGAAAGGCCCCAGGGCAAAGAAGGTCCTCTGATGAAGATCTGAATATGGGAATGTGAAATGAGACAGACAGCAGCCGAAGTGTCGAGTCGGGAGGCACCTCAGAGGTCATCCAGACCTACCTCCTTCTGATGCAGGAAGTGCTGTTCTCGACTCATTCCTTATCTGGATATGATGAGGAGAGGTTTCAAAGGCAGGAAGGCCTCAAGTGCTTCGTGCTCCTCCTCTCAACTCTCCTGCTGCCATTCTGGATCTGCCCCGAGTCCAGTCAGGAGGAGATCCACTGGGAGACCCTCCCCCATTGGCAGGGGGGTCTCTGTGCCAGAGTCCACAGGAGAGAGGTTCTGTCAGCTCTGGCCAGAGGGAGAGGGGCTGCAGTCCTTTTGGCCTCTTGGCCCTGGCTTTGGGTTTTCCAAGGCAGGGAGGGCAGCCGGAGAGAAGCCCAATCCCGGCTCCATTTCCAAGGGAGATGCCTTGTGCCATGATGAAGATCCTTGAGGTGCCTTTGTGTGGCCTGGCCCTCCCTGCGAGGTTGGCCACTGCTCTGGGCAGGGAGGGCTGCCCCCTCAGAGCCTTCAGTGGGGTCACTCAGAGGCCCATTCCCATGCAGGCTGCCCCTTTGCTTACCTCTGTGTGTGGGGGGGGGGGTGTTGGGCAGGGAGGGTGAGGCGAGAGCCTGTCTTGGATGAGCTTCTGGGGTAGTTTCTGCCTTGGGTGTGCAAGCGAAGCCAGCAGGGCCAAGAGGAGCCAGGATGTGGCCTTCCTGGGGCTGCTCTAGATGACCCTTGGGGTCTCTTCCGACTCTAGGGCTTCTCCTTGGGTAGGGCAGGCTCTCTGGGACTCTGGAGGGGGGCTGGTGTGGGTGGGGCAGTCCTGGGCCCTGCGGCTGACAGGGCTTGTGGCTTCTCCCCACCAGAGGCATGAAGGTCATTGAGAACAGAGCCATGAAGGACGAGGAGAAGATGGAGCTCCAGGAGATGCAGCTGAAGGAGGCCAAGCACATTGCAGAGGATGCCGACCGCAAATACGAGGAGGTGAGGGGGCCCCAGGGAGGGGAGGGGCCCTGGGGAGGGGAGGGGCCCTGGGGAGGGAAGCACTGCCCCCCTCCCCCGGACTGCCCTCCTGACGTCCTTCTGCTTGGCTCCTAGGTGGCCCGTAAGCTGGTGATCCTGGAGGGGGATCTGGAGCGCTCAGAGGAGAGGGCCGAGGTGGCCGAGAGGTGAGTGTGGCCACAGGCAGAGGGGGAGGGGCTCCCTCGCTGGCCTCCCTTGAGGGAGGGGGCACCAGGGCTGGACATCAGAGTGCCGGAGGCTGTGCTGCATTGGGACTGGAGCTCCCAGCATGGTCCTTCTCTCCCCCCACCCCCATGGGGGCGGGAGTGGGGGAGGAAGGGAACCTCCCTTGGCTTTTTTGCAGGCCCAGTGCTGGAGAGGGGGGCCCTGGCCTTTGGGGGGGGCTTCATCCCCTGCATCCCCGTCCTTGAGCCACGTGGCCTGAGGCAGAGCACCTGCGCAGAGGGGCTTCCAAGGCCCAAAGAGGACTAGAAAGGGCCGCCGTCCCTCCCCTCCCTTGGCTCTTGTGAGGAGGGGTCTGCTGATGCTGCACAGCCCCCCCGTGTGTGCTTGGTGTTCCTTTGTATTTCATCCCCCCCTCTCTTTGTTGTGGAGCTGACCCCCTTGGCTCCTTCCCATCATTTTTTACTCCCTCCCTCTCATGGTGACGTAAGGAAAACAGTGCAGGCAGGATTGAACCCCAGGCAGAGTCAGCTCCCTTTTGCCTTCCAAGGTTAACATACGTTTGACTGCACGGAGTGGGTCCTCCTTGTCCTGCTCTCTGGGGGCAGCCAGGCCCAGGGCGTTGCAGGGGGGCTGCATCCTCCCCGCTGCTAAACCTTGCTTGCCCCCTTGCCCCCCCAGCCGCATGAGGCAGCTCGAAGAGGAGCTCCGTACCATGGATCAGGCCCTCAAATCCCTGATGGCTGCAGAGGAAGAGGTACTGAGCAGGGGACCCCCTCCTCCGTCTCTCTCTCTCTCTCGTTCTCTGAGCTGTGCGCACTTCCTGCTCCTGCTTCCTCTGGTCATTGTCCTTCTGAGCCCTTCTTCCTCTCCTCTCCCATCCAGTCTCTCCGCTCTGTGCTCAGATGCCGCCCCCGGGCAGGACCCTCCAGGGGAGGCCTGAGAGGCGGCTGCGTCCGGCCATCTTGCAGAGGCTCACCCTGGGCAAGGGGGGCACAGCTGTCTGGCTAGGAATGGAGGGCAGCTGGCGCCTTCCAGAGGCACGCTGGGGAAGGGGTCTGCCTTGGGGCCCACGGCCTCTCGAGTGCAGCAAAAGCCACCAAGCAAGAGATTTCATTTATATGTGTTATATTTGTGTGTGTGGTTTTTTTTTTTGTCGGATTATCTTGCTCAAGGCAACCTAAAGTGACTTAGAACCAAGCAAACAAAGCCCCACATAGATACACACATCCTATGCCCTTTTAAAATGTGGCTCTTTTTGGGTGGGGGGTGTTATTGGGTTGATGTTTTTATTTTGATTATATATACAGTGGACACTGTGGGTTGCGAATGTGATCTGTGCGCGATGCACGTTCGCCACCCACAGCACTCGCCACCTGCAGCGGTGCGTCTCCACATGCGCGGGTTGTGATTTGGTGCTTCTTCGTATGCACGACCCCCGAAACCCGGAAGTAACCCATTTTGGTACTTCCGGGTTTCGGCGCTCCGTAACCTGAAAAAACGCAACCTGAAGCGTCTGTAACCGAAGGCATGACTGTATTGTCGTTTTTATGTTGATCTTTTCTGTGAACCACCCTGAGACCTCTGGGTATAGGGTGGCTTATAAATTCAATAAATAATAACAATAAACAATTAAAACCAGGATGGAGGGAATAAATACAGTGGTACCTCTAGATATGAATGGGATCCGTTCTGGAGCCCCGTTCGCATCTAGAAGCAAACATAACTAGCGATGGCATGTCTGCGCACGGGCGCGTTGCTCTTAGCCACTTCTGCGCATGTGCGTGACGTCATTTTGAGCGTCTGCGCATGCGCAAGTGGCGAAACCCGGAAGTAACGCGTTCTGTTACTTCCGGGTTGCCGCGGAGTGCAACTCGAAGGCGCTCAACCCGAAGCGCATTGAAACCGAGGTATGACTGTACAGAAAAACAAGTCCCCAACTTCTGAAAGGACACAGATAGTTAGAAGCCAAAGGCCTGGTTATACAGGAAAATGTCCACCCGGCATCTAAAGATATAGAACGATGGCACCAGGCAAGCCTCCCTGGGAGGAGCACCCCACAAGTGGGGAATGGGCAGTGATGGGGCAGGAATCAGGCTGCCAGCCTGGCCCTGGCGACAGTGGAATGGGGACGTGGTTTGCAGGCAGCCCAGAAGGAGACGGGGATCTCCCAGCCACCTTCCCCAAAGGGGCGTCTTAACCAGGGCGAAGAGCTTGAGTCGCAAGGGGTCCGAGGGAGGTTCCTGGCCTTGCGGAGACAGAGCTGGCCCTCAGCCTGACACACATCTCCCCGTCAATGCTGTAATGCGGGTTGTGGCCTGCGCCTGCCCCCAAGGCAGCTCAGCCCAGGGAAGTGTGCTGTGCCAAGACGGAGGCCTCAGGATGCCTGCAGGACACATGGGCCTTGCTTTGCTGCTGGAGTCCCACGGCTTGTGTCTCTCCCCACACGGAGAAGGGGGATTCTCAGGGCCTCTTGTGGCACCAGAGGAACCTCCTCCTGCTGCCTTCTCTCTTCTGCTGCTGCTGCTGCTGCTTCTTCCTCTTCAGATTCTTCTCTGCTGTCTCAACTGGTTCTCCCTCTCTCCTTCTCTCCCTCTCTCCCTTTTCTTCCTCCTGTCCTGCGCCTGCCTCTGTCTTTCTGGACATGACACAGTAAATGTGGGGATCTTGAGGAAGAGCTGAAAATTGTCACCAACAACCTCAAGTCCCTGGAGGCCCAGGCAGACAAGGTAGGAGGGGCGGGGCGGGGTACGGAGCTTCCTGGTGGGATGAGGGTGGGTGGGCTTCCTTCAGGGAGGGACCCGCTTGGAGTGGGACAGGGGCTGCCCTCCCCTCCCCCCCCTCACACTTGCTCTCCCCATCTCCAGTATTCCACCAAGGAGGACAAATACGAGGAAGAGATCAAGCTGCTGACGGACAAACTCAAGGAGGTGAGCAGCGCCTGGGACGGGTCTCCCCTCTCCATCCAAAGCTGATTGGGCTGGGGAAAAGATCCTGAGTCAGAAACCCTGAATCTTCACCGTTCAGCGTCATGGGATGCCCATAAGCTCTTGAGTTAGGAGAGAGAGGAGGAAACTCCTCTCTTTCCACTTTCTCCATGCAAGCAAGATGGACCCAGGCTCTGCTGCGTCTGGAGAGGCATTTAGAAGCAAAACAAGCGCAGAGTCCGGGGGTGGGGGTGGTCAGGGCCAGACCCTCCCTGGCGGGCAGGGGGAGTGAGGAACCCTTTCAGCCTGCAGCAGCCTGAGCAGAAATCTCTCCTGCACCCCACCCAGCTGCCCAGGCAGCTCCACAATTCTGTGCGCACATCTTTGGAAGCCAGAGCTGCCACTTAACTGAGGGGACCATGAAGTTTCTTTATTTGTGCAAGGCTTTGTACAAAGAACCCCCAAAGGAGGGAACTGCTTATTAATATACTGTAAAAAAATTAAAGAAGACAGAATAAAATGACCATAAAGGAACAATAGATCAGTCATCAGTAAAGGGGATGTAAGACAACAAGATTGGGGTGAGAATAAAATATGTTCCCCAAACTGAAGGACTGAGGAATATTCTCACCATCTCCTCATGATGTGGGGGGGGGGGGGCAGAAGAGGGAGCCTTTGTGTTTGCACTGGAGGGTGTTGCAAGGCTTGGAGAATGGGGAGCAGCTGCGGAACTGCTCCTGCCTTCTAGGGGGTGGAGGTTGCAGCTCTGGACCCAACAGCAACCTGGGAGGATGCCCCCCCTTGAGTCTCCCACCCAATGGGCTCTTCATCTCTTTCCTCCCTCTCTCTCTCCCCCCCCCCCCAGGCTGAGACCCGAGCAGAGTTTGCTGAGAGGTCTGTTGCGAAGTTGGAGAAAACCATTGATGACTTGGAAGGTAAGAAGGTCTCCCCCCGCCTGCCCCCTCCGTTGGGCTGGGAAGTGGTGGGGCTGGGACCCAGAGCAGGGGATGGGCTCTGAGAGGGCTGGGTCCTTGTGAAGGGGCTGAGGGTGTCCTCCTCCTCTTTTCCTCCTCCACCTCCTCGTCTCTCTCCCAGCCACCCGCCTTCCTCTTCCTCTCTCTTCCCTCCCTCTCACGTTCACTCTTTTCTTTCCACCCCCTGCACTGCTCTGCTCTGCCTCACTGCCTCCACCTTCTCCACCTTCCATGCACACCTGCAGACGAGGTCTATGCCCAGAAGATGAAGTTCAAAGCCATCAGTGAGGAGCTGGACAATGCCCTGAACGACATCACCTCCCTCTGAGCTCCGCCTCTGTCTGCTCCCGCCCTCCCCCTTGCTTGCCCAGGATACACCCCCAAGCGCTCCCCTGTGTGTGTGCTGGGGGGCGGGTTAGGAGGGGAGGCCAAGTTACCTCAGGTGGGGATAGGGGGAGCTCTGTGCCAGCGCCAGAAGTGCCTTTCCTGGCAGAGGCGTTTGGGGTCTCTGCCAGCCATGCAGCTTGGGCTAGGGCTGGGGGGTAAGGGGATCTGGGCCCCTTCCCTGGTGGGTGGGAGCGAGACCCCACTGTGGAAAGCAGCCTTGCACCCCCCTGGCAGGTCCCTCTGAGGCCCTGCTGTGCCCTCTTGGCTCTGCCTGTCTGTCCGTCCCACTGTCTGTCCTCCATGCTGCATTTCATGACTCTGTTCTCCTCTCCAGTCTCGGGTTCAATAAACAGTTTCAGCAAACGCCTCTTTTTCTCTCATTCTCTCGCCTCCATTTCTGTCTCCTGCTCTGTGGGGCTCTGGACTCATCTGTTGCCCAACATGCCTGGTTAGTTCATCTGCTGTCTCAGCCTCTCCCTCCCTCCTTGAACCCGGCATCTGAGTAGGCAAGGGCTTCCCCCCTCCCTGTGAGCCCCATGGAGGGTCCTGCCTCTTTGCCCTTGGCCAGCCTTCTGGGGCACTGAGGGGTGTGACCCCTTGGGAGCCCCAAGGGAGCCTCTTGCCCCCTGCCTATCTGCTGCCCTCCAACCTGCAGCTGGCCTCCTCCCCTGGCTCCAGATTGGGGAAGATGGCAGGTGGCAGGAGATAACTGGGGTGTCCTTGGTTGGGTTGCCTGGCAGCTGTCCCAGGGAAACGTTTCCGGCTCCTGGAGGGGGGCTTGGGGGTCTCAACCAGATGCTCCCCCCAAGAGGCTATGGGGATGTGGCGTGGAGGCCTCCCTGGAGCAGCAGCCCTGATGTCCAGGGCTTCCCTTTTCCTCTGGTGCCGATGGGCCTCCTGCCCTTCCTCTTCTCTCTCTCTCATTCTGTCTCTCTTTCTCCTTTCTTGCTGCTGGACATGGATCTTTCCCCTCCAGAGCGCTCCCGGCAGGAGGAGGAGAAAAACAGCCTCCTGGCTACTGAGCTGCGTCTGGTCCTCCACGGCCTCCACAACTGAGCCCCCCCGCTGCCCCCGCCCTTGCCTGCTTCATGGGGGGGGGCTGCCCCTCCCTTCTCCCCCCCCCGTGAGAAGCCCTTTTTGTGGAGCAAGAGGATTGGGGAAGGGGGTCTCCTCTCTTGCACGCCTTCCTGGAGGATGGGCCTCCCAGAAGAGAGGCGTGGTTCCCAGTCTGAGCTGGAGAAGAGCTCAGCAGACGCTGGGCAGGGTGGGAGCCCCTTTTGACAAGGGGTGGGGTGAATGGGACAGGATCCTGGCAAGCAGCGTCTCTCCTCTCTGCTTCTCCATCTCTCCTGAACTGCTCCTCTTGCTGCTGCTGCTGCCTTGCTCCTCTTCACGGATCGACACCCTCTTCCAAGGTGTTTGGGGACCGGAGCTGACTGTTCTCCTTAGGAGCAGGTGGTGGTGAAGAGGGCAGGCCTCTGGGCAACCAGGACGGGGAGCCACCTCAGCTGCCCTCCAGGGATTGGGGCGGAGGGGGCGGATCTTGCTGTTGGATGGAGCCGCTGAACTGACTGGGCCCTCGCTCTGTGTGTGTGTGTCTCTCTCTTTATCTCCTGCCTCTTTCTCTCCTGGGCTGGGGGGTGGGCTTCCTTCTGGCGGTGGTGGGGTGTGCCTGGGTGCCTGCCTGCCTTGTGTTTGCAGAGAGCTTGGCCAGCGCCAAGGAGGAGAACGTCGGCATCCACCAGGTCCTGGACCAGACACTGCTGGAACTGAACAACCTCTGAGGAGGGTCTGGAGGAGCAGCAGCAGCGGCCCCCTCCCCCCGCCCCACACTCTTGCCCGGCCAGCACCTCCTGCTGAAGGGAAGCCCCCTTGCCCCCCAGGCCTGTGCTGGCCCCTGTGGGGCTCTGCCTCTGCACTGCCCCTCACCTGCCTGTCCAGTTATTAAAGCAAGTTGAACAGAGGAGGGCTGTGTCTCCCGAGGTCTCTTTTGGGTGGGGCAGCGGGGAGGGAGGGGCAGGGGCTGGGAGAGGACTGGCCCACTGCAGGGGGTGGGGGTCTCTGGACATTGGCCTCATTGTTGTCCTCTGGGGGGAGGCTAAGGTACTTGTGGATACTCCCTTGAGGGGTGGGGGAGTGCTAGGGAAGAGCTGTGGCCCCTCTTATTTTTGGGGTGGTCTGGGCTGACACCTGAGGTGAACCACAACCCCCCTGGGATTCAGGGGTGAGTGCAGCACCTGCCATTTGCTCCCTAGGGGAGGAGAGCAGCAGCGCCTTCGATTTGTGGGGCCCCTGGAGGCAATGCTTTTCTTTGATCTGCTGCCCTGTGGCTCTGCCGCCCAAGGCGGTTGCCTCACCTTGCCTCATGGGTGGGCCAGCCCTGGTGGCGTTTGGAGGAGCCAGTCCTTGGAAGAATGTAGCCATGTAGCTCAGTGTTGTCTGCACTGGCTGGCAGCTGCTCTCTAGGTGGGATGGACCCTGGACTCTTCTGCACACCAAGCCAGGTGCTCCACAAACAGCTGCAGCCCAGCAATGGGGCCTGAGGGGAGGCAGGCTGGCTGGCTGGCCAGGCAGGGAGGAGGAGGAGGAGCTGGCTGGGCAAGCCGCCAGCCAGAGGAGATCCCTGTTGGGGGGCCAAGAGCCCTACAGGACTGGACACAGTCACTGGGGGGGAAATGGAACCAGCACCTACCTTCCATGTTTTGAAGAGGAGGTAGATGCAGACCTGGCCCTCAGCGTGTGGGTGGGACACAGACACTTCTTAGCCCACCTGATTGTAGGAAGGATGGAGGCTTCCAGGTCTGGCTGCAATGCCTGCTGGGTGCCGGAGACCCTGGGGCAACCATCCTGCGCCCCTTGGGGTGGGGTTCCTCATGTGCCGGATGAGGCTGCCTTGCCCTTCTGCAGAGTTCTGACCCCCATGCTCTGTCTCGTGGCCCCAGGTGTGGGGGTGGCAGGGATTCATGTCTGCCCTGGGGAGTTGCGCTCTGAATAATGGCCTAGCAGAGCCCGCCAGGTGCTTTGGATAGGAGGGGAGAACTAATGTAAGCTCGAGATCATTCAGCTTCCCAACCTGAGGATGTGAAAGTTGTCAATCAAAAAGGGACGCACGAGGATCCAGGAAGTTGGAGGCGAGAAGAGCGGGGGAAAGGTTTTATGTTGACGCCCAATGAGGTGTCACCCCAAAAGGCATTGTGAGGATTCCTCAGGTGGCTGAATAAGCAGTAAAAGGGCAACTGCAGCTCAGTGAAAATAAGTGTACAGTGATGCACATTGCTGCAAAAAAAATACACCTTAAATTTCATAGCATTGTAGAGTTGGAAGGGACCTCAAGTGTCATCTAGCCCAACCCCTTGCAATGCAGAATAAAACAGCTAAAGAATTCCTCAGAGAGTCCATTTCATTGTGTCAACAGCTCTTGCTCTCAGAAGGTTCCTCCTGGTGTACTGCCAGTCTATAGCCGGTTGAGTCCTGCCCTGCGGAGCAGGAAAACCAGCTTGCTTCATCTTCCTTTTGACAACCTTTAGAGATTTGAAGATGTCTCTCATATCTCCTCTCAGTCTCCTCTTTTCCAAGCTAAACATACCCAGCTCCTTCAACTGTTCCTCATAAGGCTTGGTTTCTAGACGTTCCAGTTTGTCAACATCCTCCTTAAATTGTGGTGACCAGATTGGACACAGTATTCCAGGTGTGGCCTGACCAAGGCAGAAGAGAGTGGGACTATGACTTCCCTTGATCTGGACACTAGACTTCTGTTGATGCAGCCTAGAATAGCATTTGCTTTTTCTGCTGCTGCATCACACTGTTGACTCATGTTAAGCTTGTGGATCTTTTTCACATGTCCTACTGGTAAGCCCAATGTTCCTCATCTTATATGTGTGCATCTGGTTCTTCCTGCTTAAGTGCAGAACCTTACATTTGTCCCTATTGAAATTCATTTTGTTAGCTTGTGCCAAATACTGTGTACCCTTGAGCTTCGCTCCATCCACCCCCCCCCAGCAAGTCAAGATCCGCTCCGTCCCCCGTGTTCCTAGATGGTGCCCCCAGTTTGCAAAGGGGTCGTGCGCTCTCCCCACGGCAAGAGTTCGACAGCTGCAACTCCCAGCCCCCCAGGCCGAGGGCCCTTCGCCCTCCCCGCCCCGCAGCTGGTGGGCATTGCCGTTCCCCTGGGGTCTGCCGCCGCGTGGCTCCCCGGCCGCCCCCCCTTCGACTCCAGTCGCCCCGCCCCGCCCGGCCTGCGGGTCCCGGAGCGAAGCCGCGCGCTCGCAACGGACGGGGCGCCCGCCAGCCGCGCCCGGGAACGGCACTGGGGGGTCCCCCTCGTCCCGGATCGGAAGGCGCCCGGGAGCCCCCGAGCTGCCTCCGCGACGCCGCCGCGCCCCCCGGGCCCGAGGAGGAGGAGCCGCCGCCGCCGCCGCCGCCGCCCTGCCTCCGCGTCCGCCCTCGGCGCCGGCCGGGATGTGATGTCAGGAGGGCGGAAGCGGCGGGGCGGAGGCCCGGCTGGGAGCGGAGGGAGCGGAAGAAGCGCGTCTTCCTGGGCGCCGGGACCGGCTGGGCTGGCATCGCGGCGGCGGCGACGCCCCGTCGGGGCTCGGGGCGCGGCCTGAGTGCGGCCATGACTCTGGCCGTCTTCTTCGGCTGCGCCTTCATCGCCTTCGGGCCGGCGCTGGCGCTCTTCCTGCTGACGGTGGTGGCCGAGCCGCTGCGCATCATCATCCTCATCGCAGGGTCAGTGCCGGGGGGGGGGAGGGAGAGGGGGAGGCGGACCGGGAAGACCCCCCCCCCGCAGACCGCGCCCCCTCCGGGGGGAGCTGCCGGCACCGGCGGAGGAAGAGGGGTGCCCTGGGTGCGGCCCGGCCCGGTCTTATCCCGGGGGAGGGGTGGCATCGGCGCGACGCCCCCGGGACCCTCTCCCTGGCCCCGCCCCCGGTGCCCAGTAGGTGCGCCGCTCAGGGTGCTGGAGCAGCTAGCTGCGCCTCTGGCTGCCGGACCCCCAAGTGGCGGGGGGCGATGCCTGGGCCCTGGGGCTCCTGGGCCGGGCTGGGGGGTGCCAGGCTGGGGGGCGCCGGTGACCTTGGCCCTCCTCTCCTCCGGCTGCAGGGCCTTCTTCTGGCTGGCCTCGCTGCTCTTCTCCTCGCTGGTCTGGTTCATCGCGGCCAAGGCCAGCGACCCGTCCAACGAGGCGCTCCAGAGGGGCCTCCTCATCTTTGGGGTCATCTTCTCGGTGCTGCTGCAGGAGGCCTTCCGCTTCCTCTACTACAAGCTGCTCAGGTAGGGGCGCTGGGGGGCACACGGGGGGGGGGCTACAGCCTTGGGCCAGGAAAGGTCCCTTTAAAGCCAAGTCCTGCGCTGCCAAGGGGACCTTCCCTCTCAGCAACCCAGTGACAATCCCGGGGGGGTGGGAGAAGGAGTGGTGGAAGCTGCAGGTGGCAAGCGAGGCCCCCCGGGAGTCACCGCCCAAGCAGCTTGATGCCAGTCCTGGGCAAAATAATGCTGCCCATGACCCCTTACGCCGGGTGATACCACAGATTGTCCAGGTGCCCATTTTTGACCCCCCAAAAGAAGGCCTGGCAGCACTGGGAGAAGCCTCTGCCTGAATGCCTGGACTGCTGTGGCTGCTGCCGGTCAGAGCAGGCAGGGCTGGGTGGATGGAGGGAGGGATGTGGGGGCACCAGGCAGCTCCCCCTCTTCCTGTCTGTGGTGGGTTGAGCAGCCACAGACAAGGGGGGCTGGTTAGGGGGGTCATCCTGGGGGGGGCAGGGCTCTCCCCTGCCTCTTCATAATTCCTGGGACCTGCAGCAATGTTATAGAGGTCAGTAATCTGAAGGAAACAAAGCTGCATAAAGCAATGTAGCGCCATGAGAAAATGCAGCTTAAACTGGTATATGAAGAGGCTTATCAGAGCAGATTCTTGGTCTGATTGAATATTGGGCCTCCCTGTAACCTCCCTGAGCCTCTCTGCTTGTGCATCTGAACTTCTTCCCTTCCCTGGGCATTTTGGACTGATGCTCAGGGATTCCCACCTAGGCCTGAGGGTCACGATCCCACAGCCTCCAGCTGGGCAAAAGCATGGGAAGCCAAACAGGGAGGCAGCAAGCAGAGGAAGCTAGACCGTTCTTTGCACTCCTCTTACACTGAGGAGGAGCTGCAGTGGAAGTCTGCACCTTGGACCCTTCCTGCTTCTTCGGCCGTCTTCACTCGATCTCTTTTGGGCTCCAACGCATCTCAAAGTGCAGAAGGCCTGCCTTTTCCCCGTAATCTTACCCTCCAAGGTTGCACATTGCCGTCAGCGCAATGATCCTTCCTGTTGCCAGCACTAACTTGTTGCACCCGACCCCCATGAGGACTGTGGGGTGGAGGAGACTCCAGGGCAAAGTGAGATCCCTGGGGCAGAGCGGTGTGGGTTGCCCCAGTGTCCACCACAGGGGCTTGGCAGAGGAGATACTGGTCTGCCTGTAGCAAGGGGGTCTTTCCTGGGCCTTTGGTCCCATTGAGGCCAATGTGCCTGGCTGGACTGGGAGTGCTGGGCCAAAGGCCGCCCGTCCTGTCTGCAGGACGCCCCCCCCCCCGCCACCTCTGGAGCTCAGAGATTCCCCTCGAAGGCTAATCCTGATGAGCGCCACCCGTGAGGAGCCCCATCGGGAGAGATGGTGGGCTGCCCCATGACTGTGAAGGCCAGCAGGGGGGCTTGCCTTGCATGGACTCCAACCATCAGCTTGGCTGGGGGTTTCTTCTGTGCAGATGTTATTCTCCTGAAATAAAGTTGAAAATGGAGGCAGAGAGGAAGGGTGCCCCTCACTTTGCACCAAGACTGCAGGCTCTAGTTGTGATTCCTGCCTTGCTGAGGGGGGTCCCTTGGGGGTCCCTTCCAACTCCTCAGTTCTCGGGTTCTAAGACAGGCCAAAGTGCTTAAGGTGAGATATGCTGAAGATTTCCAGTACAAAACTCAGGATTCGTTCTCTCCCCTGACCAGGAAGGCGATTGAGGGGCTCTTGGCCCTGAGTGAAGATGGCTGCTCTCCCATCTCCATCCAGCAGATGGCGTATGGTGCGTTTCTGGAGGGCAGGGAAGAGAAATGGGCAAAGAGGGTCTTCGTTCTCCGCCCAGGCTCCTTGGGGATTGGGAGGGAGGGAGAAAGGAGGCCCGAAAGTGGGGTGGGGGGTGGGGTCCCACTTTATTCAGAGGGGTCCGACTTCTATATCCATGGGAGGGGCTGCTTGAGCGCCCCCCCCCCGGTCCAGACAATCTGGGGCTGAGCTATCTCCCTTCTGGGAGGGAAAAGAGCAGTCCCGGAAGGGGTGGAGAACATGGGGGAGGCTCTGGGTCTGAGGGCGGGGTGGGAGGGTCCCACGGTCTGACTCTGCGCACAACGGCTTCTTCCCCGCAGTGGCCGGCCTGGGCTTTGGGCTCATGAGTGGGGCCTTCTCCATGATCAACCTTCTGGCGGACGCTCTGGGGCCAGGCACGGTGGGCATCCACGGGGACTCCCAGCTCTACTTCCTGACGTCAGGTAAGGGTCTCCAGAGGCTCCCCCCCCCCCGACCCCTCTGGCCGGCCTCCTCCCTGCCTAACGGATGCTCTCTCCCGCCACAGCCTTCATGACGCTGGTGCTGGTCCTTCTGCACACCTTCTGGGGGATCATCTTCTTCCACGGTTGTGAGACCAAGCAGTGGTGGGAAGTGGGGGCTGTGGTGCTCACCCACCTGATCGTCTCTGGCCTGGTGAGTAGCTGGAGGGCAGAGAGGGGCTCACTTCTCATGCTGCTGCTTGCCAAAAACAGGGTTCATTTATTTATTTATTTGCTATAAAGGTGTAGCATAAAACAAACAGTATATTGCATAATAAACAAATCAGGTGCAACATTTATTCTTTTATTATAAAGGAAGGATAAAAGAATAAATGGAATATAAAATAATGGCATCAATGAAGTCAAGCTACCAAAAACAAGTCCTGGGCGATAAAGGGCAGAGAAGGGAGCAGCTGCCATGGGGGGGGGGCAGGGGCTTGGGGTGGAGTGGTGCAACCTTGACCCTGCGCCTGCTCTGTGCTGAGCTCCCTGCCACCCACCCCCTTCCGCTGCCGGTGACTGGCAGTGATGTGGGGCTGGGAAGGGGAGAGGGAAAGCACTGCCACCCCCTCCGGCCACCCCACGGGCTGCTATGGGGTGTCTCTTCCACACTCTCCATTCCAGCTCCCTTAAGAAGCAGGAAAATGCATTAATCTAAATCATAAAGGAATAAGTGAAATAATACTGACTTGGGTCTTCCAAATTCCCAACTGTTCTTCACTTGCTACTATTTAGTATTTTAATAGTTTTTTTTTTGGTTTTGTTTTAAAATGAATCTCCAGAGAAATTGCGTTGAATTTGCTGTTATTTAGCTACATTTAATTGCCAGCAGAAAACAGTCTGTATCTGCCTCTCAGATAGAAAATTCAGCACTGCAAAGTCATGTCCCAGGTAAAAAGAAGAGGAGTCCCCAAAGTGTTGGCAGTCTTTATGCAAAAGTTAGAAGAACTTCTGGTATAAAATTAGTATTACCACAGAAGCAAGTTTTACAGGGGAGGGAGACGTGTGATGGAGAAGTCTAATTGGAGCTTTGAATGGAATCTGTGAAGCTGCTCCATGGAGGGAATCCGTCCATGTCCACAGAAATGGAAATGCTTCGGGGGGAAATGGGAATGGCATGAGAGGATGGGGAAGACCATGCTAGTCTCTTCATGGTCAGAGGAAGCAGCCCAGCAAGGTCCAAGGAACAGACAGTCAGAGAATGGGAAAGCCAGCTGAGGAGAAGCAGCTCTCCAAGAGCTCCCTGAGGAATAGATCCTTGAAAGTCCCTGAAAACAAGACAGACAGAGCCAAATGCTTCTCATGCGGGAGCCAGTTGAAAATCCCCTGGGAGGGAGTTGCGTCAAGGGGGCACCACCACCGAGAAGGCCCTGCTTCTTGCCCCTGGGCTGCTGCCTCAAGTCAGGCCAGCCCTGCAGGAGCCCCACAGAAGGAGCTCTTGTCCCAAGCGCTGGGCTCCCAAGTCGCTCCAGTCTGTGGGTGCAACCAGCCGGGCCCAGTTGCCCACTGGCAGCCAGTGCATGCTTAGGGATCGGGGTGGATGGTGAGACACCTCCCCCCCCCCATGATGCTCCTCCAGGATCTGGGCTGCCGCAGGCGCAACTTCCTTCCCACGCTGAGTCAGAGGTGCCCCTTGCCACACCCCGGCCTCTGCGATGGTGCATTCATGGAGAAACTGGTTCAGGAAGCAGCAGCCAGCTCCCAGGTGCACTGGGTGGGGAGGGGGAGAGAGAAAGGGCTGGCCCCAGACTTGGGGACCCCCTCCCATTCTGCTCTTCCCCCCTTCCCTGCCTCTCCTGTCCCATCTTCCCAAGACCCAGCATAGGCGTTCCTGGGCACCTTCTGCCCTCACCTGTGCCGAGAGAGCTCTGAAGCGGCTTCCTGAACCCACCACTTTGGTCATGGGGAGCTCAGGTGCCGTATTGGGGGGGGGGGCGTGTTGACACACCCTCTTTGACCTGGGCCAGCACACCTGAAACAAGGTGAATGGAGTGTCTGGGTCACCATGAAAGGGGGTCGTGATGGTCCTCTGAGGGGCCTCACCCCCCCCCCAAACACCCTGCTGGCAGCCAAAGGGTGAGGCAGGTCTGAGATACTTCTTCCATTCAGTTGTCAGACCAGCAGAAATCTGAACAGGCCAATTGTTAGATGAGGGGTAGGAGCAAGTTCTTAAGGACATTCTACAAATCCTAAAAAGACAAGAAAAGCAGCAGCACATTTGAGAACTATCCTGCAAAGGAGAGAATGGAAAAGTTTCATTCAGAATGAAACTCAATTCCTGCCCTTCTTCACCTTACATTTAGCATATAGTGATTCAAAATCCTAGCTTAGAATCAGAGTTGTTGCTGAAAGGCGACCCCAAAGGTCATCTAGCCCAGCCCCCTGCGGTGCAGGAACCACAGCTAAAGAATCCCTCACAGATGACCACCCAATCTCTGCTGAAAACCTTCCAAGGCAGGAGATTCCCCCACCGCCCAAGGGAGCCTTTTGACTACAGTCATAGCTCATGCTGTTTGCTTCATGATACATTTTTTCAGGTTGCATCCCGTAGCGACCCGGAAGTACCGGCAAGGGTTACTTCCAGGTTTCGCCGCTCACGCATGCGCAGACGCAGCGAATTGCAACCCGCGCGTGCGCAGACGCGCTGCTGTGGGTTGCGTTCTATTCATGTTGCGAATGGGCCTCCGGAACGGATCCCGTTCGCAACCAGAGATACCACTGTACATCTGTTGATGCAGCCTAGAAGAGCATTAATCTTTTTTTGCTGCTGCATCACACGGTGGACTCAAGTTAAGACCCCTGGATCCTTTTCACATGCTTTGCTGGCAAGCCAGGTGTCCCTCATCTTATATTTGTGCACTTGGTTCTTCCCTGACATTTGTCCCTATGGAAATGCCTTTGGTTAGTTAGTTCTTCCTCCAGAAGCATTCGCTTCCCCTCCCTGTGTGTCTACTGCAATGTGATGTTGTCTCCCTTCCTGCAGACGTTCTGGAACCCGATCTACCTGGGGAGCCTCCTCCCTGCCTACCTGCTCATGGCAGGTGCTGCCGTCTGGGCCTTCCTCGTCTCTGGCGGCTCCAAAGAGAACCTGCGCCACTTCCTCCTGTGTAAGTAAGGCCAGAGGTTGCCTGAGGGGCAGCAACACCCATCACCCTGGCTCCAAGCAGCAACCCACCCAGAAGCCTTTGGGTCTCCCTGGAGTTGGGCCCTCCATCTCCTGGGGCTTGAGGTCTCAGGCTCGTTGCCTCTGACCCCCTCTGTCTGTTTCCACAGGCCTGCGGAGTGGGACAGCGCCACCACCCGGATCCTGAGGCCCCGCTGGGCTCCCCCGCCCTGTCCTTTGGAGCCATTTGCTGAGGCAAGGAGGACGCAGCTGCTGTGCCTTTGGGAGTGCTTCTGGGCCCGAGGAGGGGGCCGCTGGACTTGCCCCCAGAAGCCCCTCTTGGGGCGAGTTGCCGTAGAAGGTGTGGGCACAAGGGGCGCTGCAGCAGAGCTCCTGGACCCTGTGAATCTGCAGCAAAAGCCCCCTCCCTCCAGAGAGGGGTTCCTGGCTATGGCCAGCTGGCGTTGTTTAAATAGGGGTGGGCTTTGGGGGTGCTGGGGCGAATGACAGGTGCCGGCATAGGGTGTTGGGGGGGTGAGCATCTGTCTCTGTGGGGTGGGGGTGCAGAGGGAGAGCCAGCTGTGTGGTCTGCTTAGAGGAGAGAGGGGATCGGGGTGGGGGTTACTGGGGAAGGGAGTGCCCCACATGGCCTCTTTCTTTCATGGGGGGGGCACATCTCTGCACATTTGTACTAATAAAAAGGCTGGATGAGGCCCACAGTGTGTGCGCACCTGTCTGTGGGCAGCGGTGGGGTTGATGGTGCTACACTGAGGGAGGGGGGCTTCAGAGAGGGGGCTGCAGCCTCTGAGAAATAGGACTGGGTTGGCTGCTGGTTGCTTCAGGGGCCCCTCCTGTTTGGATTATGTTTCTGGGGGTGGCTGCTCTGGAGGATGTGGATTCCCCTTCCTTGGAGGTTTTTAAGCACAGCTTGGATGGCTACCTGCCATGGATGCTTTAGTTGAAGTTCCTTCATTGCAGAGGGTTGGGCTAGATGCTTCTCAGGGCCCCTTTCAACTCTACAGTTCTATTAAATGAATAAATACTTTCGGGTAATTGGACCTCAGTTAATCCAGGGTTTTCAACGCTAGTACTAATTGGGCCCCAAAATGCCTCCTGTTTCGCTGTATACTCTGGGACAATTTTTCAATGTGAAGAGCACCCAAATATAGAAAGAAACACAAGTCTCTTTGATAAACTACACAGGTAAGGCCACATGAGCTGCCTCCTCCAACCGTCCCCAAGCCTTTCCTTCATGGAAAAAGTTAATATAGCTCCAAATAACTGCCATGAAGATGCATCCTGAGAGCATTAAGCCTGAGCTCTTTCACTGCCTCTCCCTTTGCTGGGACCTGGAGCTTATCCTGCTTCTGACATCATGGTTTGAGTTTTATACCACCCTTCACTGATGCCCTAAGGATACACCTGCATTCAACCTCAGCCATATCCACAGAAACCCCCGTGGCCAGTCAACCTCTGCAACTAGCTCCCCATCAGCCTGACACTCCAACAATGTTGGCCATTAAAGAAAACAGAAATAAATAGAAGAAAAGAGGGGCACTGCTGGTGACGGGGTCTTCACCTGGTCCATCTCTGTCCTGCTGATTGTTACCCATTCTTGCTTCAACTTGGGAATCGGGAACATGGTGCCTTCACATCAAGCCAGTGTGAAGAGAGCCATCCTGGTGGTGCCAGGCTGAGTCCAGTGCCAGGAGGGCCCTTGCCAGCTGGTGTGAAGGGAGTCTGATCCTGCTTGGCTGACTCCTTGTTTCTCCTTCCCATGTCAAGTGGTGAGAAGGACAAAACAGTAACCTAAGTAGAGACTGGCTGCTGGATCAGGCCAAGGGCCAGAGTGTTCTGTATCCTGTTCTCACAGTGCCCAACCAGATGCCCATTATGGGAAACCTGCAAGAACAGGCAGAAAGCACCCTTTTGCGGGCAAAGCCGAAAAGTCCTGCTTGCAGCTGCCTTTCAGCCACCACACCAGGAACCTCAGCCAAGGGATCTTGACAGGTGGCAAGGACATCTCACCTGCCAATCAGGTGACAGCATGAGGTCATGTGATTCAGTCGGCCAGCTTCCCCCACCTGCCAGCTTTAGCAAAGGCTGGTCTTGACAAGAATCTGGTCTGTGGAGCCCAAAATGTCCCTGCTTTACAGAAATGGCCTGTTGGGCCCCTCCCCCCTTCCTGCGGCTCAGCCTCAGGGCCATGCCAGCCGGCAGCTGCCCCTAGGCTACAGGGACGGCTCTTGTCACAGGCCCTGCCTCCCCCCTGCTAAAAAGGTGCCCACCACCCACTGCCATTGGGCCTGGCACTGCAGCCGAGTCCAGAAGCCACTGGGTCTTTGAGCTCCACACTTCCTCCACAGACGGTGGTTCTCCAGGGCTCAGGCCGGGACTCTTTCCCAACTCTGTCTCGAAATGCTGGGGATTCACCTGGAGAACTACTACCAGGAAAGCAGGTGCTCTACCACTGAGCTACAGCCCTTCCCATCTCCCACCCCAGCTGGTTTATTGGCCATGGCAATTCAGTCACCAAACTTGTCTATGTGCTCTTGGGCTTCTGGTTTCTCTTGAACAACTGACATGGCAGCGCCAGTCTGGCAAAGTGGTCTTGATCCATTCACCCATTGCATCCTGACACTTCTCTCTCCTGTATAGTCCTAGAATTGAGGAGTTGGAAGGACCCAAAGAGTCATCTAGTCCAACCCTCTGCAACCCGCAGTTTCTAGGGAGACCTCCTTTCTTGTATGTGCACAGCATGGTTGAGGTGTGCTGTGCTGCCCAAGGCCCTTTTGCCCATCCCTGCCTTGTGCCGTGGGGCATCGTCTTCACGCCTGGATCCAGGGCCACACTTCATTTCCCAGCCGAAGGACACCCCACAGCCAAGTGGGCATCAGAAGCAGCAGAGCGTGAGCCTCTGGGGGCAGAAGCAGGCCGGGCTGGCTCTGAGGCCTCCCCCTCTCCCCATACCCAGGGCCCTTTGGGGTCTCCCTGAAGCCCTGCTCTTTCAGGTGGGGTGGGGAGGCTTCCCCCAGAACTGAACAAGGGAGGGGGCTCTCCGGGAAGAGCGTGGGTTGTCCTTCACATCAGGAATGCTTTAGCTTTGATTCCTGCTCTGCAGGGCGTTGGACTGGATGACCCCAGGGGTCCCTTCCAACCCAGCACATCTGTGACTCTCGTTTAAAAAGTGGGCAGAGATGGGAGCATGTGCTTCAAACCTTTTTGTAATGCAAAAAAGAACTGGCACAATAAAGGCCTGGTTCCATTGTGGGTTCTTGTCAAAGGGGGGTGGGGCGCAAGAGGGTCTCAGTTCACAACAAATGCTCTGTGTGCGGCCTTTGCGACCCAGCAGCTGCCGCAGCGAAGTCCACGCCCAGCCGGCCTTCCATCCCATCCAGGCAGACCAGAGGGCTGGTGGGCGAGGAAACCACAGGAAAGGAACAGAAACGGGAAACAAAATATACAAAGGGGAAGGGGAAGAGGAGACCAAAGGAAAATGCGGAAATGCTACGTTTCTCTTCCATCTCATCCCTGTACATATTTCTCCTGGTTGTAACATTGCCAGTAAAACCCAGTAAAAACGTTTTTGGGATGAAAAAAGAAAGGGGCCTCAAGCAACGGTAATGAAACCGTGAATCAGATTGTGAGTGTGAGAGCAAGAGAGGGGGCTGCTCCTCTTGCAGCTGAAATACTTCAGGGGCGCTTCTTGTGCACAGAAGAATCTTTAGCGCCTGCCTCCTCCTGACGCCTGTCTCTGCGCCGCTCACTTCTACTGTGTGTCGGCCGGAGAACGTCTCCCAGGCTGGGCTTCCCTTCATCAGCCAAGATGCCCACCTGGCACTGCCCTGCAATGGCTCAGAGCAGCAGGCCCAAGTTGCCTTCCTAGCAAGGTGGGAATGGAGAGATGGGTTTCATCCGGCACTCGGTCCCAGTCTTCCTCCCAGAACGAAGACAGTTGTTGACATATTCAGGATGGAGAGCAGGAAGGGCTCCGTCTCCAAGGCTAGACATCGCTCCCACTAGACGCAGTGTCAGCAAGCCACCTGGGTGCCTTGAAAGGCAGACTGGACCAAGGCAGGCAGGAGGAGGGGGCCCTCTGTGGCCACAGGGCATGCTGGCTGTGGGCTCCCCGTGGAAGGAGAGGCACCTGGACTCCTGAGAGCAGCCGCAGGGAGGGTCTCCCACCCCAGGGACGTCCTGCACAAGGCCCTTGGGTAGCCACAGGGGGCAACAGGAGGCTGGGCTCAAGAAGCCTTGGGCCTGACCCAGCAGAGCAGAGCCCCCTCTGGTGGGCCAGATCCAGCCACTGCTGCCCGGGACTGTGGGAAAAGGGAGAGGGGGCTTGGCACTGCTTCACCCAGGAGCCCTTGCCCTTGCCGAGGTCCCTGTGCTGGTCTCCGAGGCTCCTTCCTGCATGCTCGGTCAGGGGGGCAAGTGCCAGGGCCAAGGCTGTGGGGACACCGTGGGGCTGGGTGCCTGGGTGTCTCCTCCTTGTGGGGTGGGGGCAGGGAGGTGTTCAGACGTGGCAGAGGGAGTCGTGAGAGGCAGGGGGAGAGAAGCTGCCAGGGCTTCCTTCTAGGCTGCATTCTCCTCCGTGGTGGCTGCTGTGTAGATGATGCTGGACTTGATGGGCTGAGAATCCCGTCTGCAGGGGGGGGGGGAGTGGGAGGCAAGTAGAGGCACATTTAGGACAGAGTTCTTCCCCCTCTCCCCAGCAGCCAGGTCTCCACTGGACCCCTTTGTGCCTAGTCTGTGTCCTTCCATTGGGGCAGGTCAGAGACAGAGGCAGGAAAGGGAGCAGCTCTTGGGACCCTCCCTGAGAAGCGGGAGAGGGGAGAGAGGCTGAGAAAGAGCACCGGGGAGGCACGGGGGCTCCCCCCCAGCCACATGGGCTCTCGTGGCACCCCTCCCAGAAGGGGGTCCTAGGCAGAAGCCCCAGATCCAGGAGCTGCCCTGAAGGAGCCTCTGCTGGGCTTTGTGCCTTCAGCTCCAGGGGCTTGCGATGCCCCTCCCCTCTTACCTGCGGTTCTGGGCCTGGTGCTTCCGGACATAGAGGAAGAAGGCCAGAGCAGTGATGCCAAAGAGAGCTGCAAATATGGCGGCCAACACGTCCCCTGTGGAAAGAGAGCAACCTGTTGGTTTGTCCTGGGGAAGGTAGCCAAGGGAGGCCTTGAGTGGTGTGAGGGGAGTGAGGGAGGTCCCGCCCTGTCTGGCTGGAGAAACTGGGCTGGTGGGCGGAGGGGGAGCCCTTCCGAGGCACCTTCCAGGCTTGCATGAGGGGAGCCGTGACCCGCACATAAAGGATGGCAGTGTGAACCGCAAAGCCTGCAGGGAAACTGGTGGAGAAGAGCTCTTGCCCCAGACCCCCAGCAAGAAGGCAGGGAGGTCACAAGCTATAGTGCCCAGGTGGAGCAAGGGATGGGGCACATACCTGTCTGAAGGGAGGAGCCCACCTGCTGGTCAGCACCTGGAAGCAAAGCAGAAAAATGGGAGTCAGACGCCAGGGAGGGGCAGCTGGGGGGCTCCTCTCCCGATCTACTAACCAGTGATCAATGTCTCAGGTTGGGGTGTGTGTGTGTGTGTGTGTGAAGATGGAGGAGGGGAGACACCAGCCCTTAGTTCTGCTCTTACCTGAACTTGTGGCTGGACTCTGACCTAAAACACACAAGACAGTGAATTGTAGGAGGAGCTGTGGTTGTTTTCTTTTATATTTATTAGGCGCTTTGCTCACAAAAATGTCTCAAAGAAGCTTACAGCAGATTCTAGACACCAAAGCCAACAAGAACAAGCCTGCAGAACAGTAAAAACCCCAAAAGCGCCAGTGAAAGGCGTCACCTGCCACACGAAATGGCATAACAGCACTTAAAAACCTTAAGTTTCAGAGCCAAATGCCCAGGTAAAAGGGGAGGGAGGAGCCTGGTGCCAAAAAATAGATAGAGCTTGATTGATTGATTGATTGCGGGGGGGGGGGAGAGAAGACGTGAATTCCCCCCTCCCAATTTTCACATGTGCCCACCATGGAAGATTTCCCAGAAGCAACCACACAAAAGCCACAGCAACTGTGTAGCCACAGAGGGAGCTTCACAAGGACCCCCCCCCCAAAAAAAACCACCTCTGGGTGGTGCTGAGGCAGTGACAGAACTTTTGAGGGGTTCATTCACATCTTCTTTGGCAGGAAGAGGAATGGTTTGACTGTTCCCCAAAGAATAGGAGCAAGAGAAAGAAGGGAGGCAGCAGGTTTGGGAGCAGGGGAGGGGGTTACGTAACACACTACCCAGCCCCACATCAGGCCCACAGCCTATAGGTTGCAGCTCAGCCCAGATTTTAGCTCCCTGGGCGCCACAGCCAAAGGAGAGCCCAGACAAGCATCAGGGAGGCGGCAGCAGTGGCCAACCCGGCATGAAGAGCAGGGATTTGGGGAGGGAGCAGAGAAGGAAAGGAGCCTGGTGAGAGAGGCAGGGGCAGCACAGCCACCAGCCAGAGAGCCATACCTTCTCCGGAGGCTGGTTCAGGGTCTCTCCCCGAGGCACCATCTGGGGTGTGGGGCTGCCCTCCGCCTGCAAGGAGGCCAAGAGCGTCAGACCT
Organism: Podarcis tiliguerta; assembly: GCF_965153285.1. NCBI lineage: Eukaryota > Metazoa > Chordata > Lepidosauria > Squamata > Lacertidae > Podarcis > Podarcis tiliguerta. The sequence goes on from NC_139544.1 coordinate 63,573,840, forward strand.
GCCCCTCCAGGGGAAGCCCCCAGGGCTGCCCTTCCTCACCCACAGCTGCTTCTGCCCTCAGAAGAGGCAGCCCAATGGGAAATGCCTGCTGAGCCTGCCAACTGGAGTATCAAGGCAGAGGTATATCTCCCCCTCTGGCCTCCACCCCAGAAGCAGAGCTGCCAGCCAGACCTCCCCGCCAGCCCCCCCCCCATTTGGGGGGCAGCCCAAGGCCTTACCTGCTGCAGATCCTGCACTGTCGCCCCCGCCTTCCTCTGCAGGACCATAAGGATCCGGGGCCCTTGGAGATCCCCCCTCACCTGCAGGATCGAGCACAAGGAGCTGGTCAGTGTTTGTTTGGCGCTTTTGGTCCTTGTGTTCACTCAAGGCAGCAGGCAAAGACGGAGCCCCATAGCGAGACTCCTTGGGCCAGGGGAGGGCCGTGGCCCAGTGGTAGAGCTGCTGCCTTGCAGGCAGAAGCTCCCAGGTTCAATCTTGACTGGTGGCATTTACAGAAAGGGCTGGCAGAGAGTCGTTCCTGAAATCTGGAGAGCCACTGCTGCTCTCGGAGCATGATGGTCCAGGGGTCTGAGCCCGTGACCCTCTGCTTCCTATGTCCCTGGGGCAACCACCTCATCCCAGGGAATCTGCAGCCCTGTGGCCCAACTTCACAGCCTCCAAGAGGAGTGCAAGGGAGTTGCCACAGCTGCACCTCCAGGGAGCGTGGCTGGATTTGTCATTTGGTGGGAAAAGTAGGGGAGGGTACTGCTCTCCCCGAGCAGAACTTGCAACAGCAACGCACATCCCATGACAGACACTTTGGTTTCCCCATAACGGTCTGAATCTTAGATGCCTAAGATTAGCCTAACCCTCTGCAAGGCAGGACTCAAAGAACTTGCAACCTTGATTTTACTAGCGCCAGGCTCTCACCAACTGAGCTAACCATCATCCAACCATTCAGGTTGCCTGAAACTGCCCCCATAGGTACCAAGTGCCATGCATATCAATGGTTGTCTTTGGGAGGGGGCCATTGTTCTGCACAGCTTTCCTGGGATTGGCGGCTCTGGATGGGCAGGCAGGCAAAGGAATGGTCCTGGGCTTTGCTCAGCTCCATCAAAGGTTTCCTAGCCAAGCTTGGTGCTGTTGTCTAATATTAAGAGCCCTTTCACCTGTTCAGTGGCAGTAAGGTCCGAAGATTCAGGCTCCGTCTGGTATCTCCCCAGCAAAGCCACAGATGCCCTCAAGTGACGTCCATGCCAGGTGGAGATGGCGGAGCCCAAAACTCTCCTGTGGCTGCTGAGCAACTGCCTGGCAAACAATCCTATCTCTTCCTCCAAAGGACTCCACCTGCCCCCCCCCCCCCGGCCAGGCCCAGCCGCCAGGTGAGGCACACCTTGGCTTGGGAGGGGGAACCTTCCTGTGACGCAACAGCCCATTCAGGGAGACCAGGAAGGAGGGCAAGTGGCGGCCCTGGGAGGGAAGCCAGATCAACAGCCTTGCCTGATAACAAGATTGTCCCACGGCCCGAGGAATCAGGGTCAGACTGTGTGTGTTTTTGTGGGTGGGACGGAGGAGGCTAGGAAGTAGCCAAGGACCAAGGGAGGGAGAAGAGAGGAGAAGAAAGGGCTGCGTCTGTCCCAGAGTCATGGACCTCAGTACACAAGAGACAAGGCTGCTCCAGATCACCTTGAATGGAGGGACTGATCCTCTGATCCAGAACGAGACCAAGGCAGAAATCAGTGGGCGAGAGGAGCTGCTCAAGACTCTGAGAATCATAGAACGGTAGAGTTGGAAGGAACCCCAAGGGTCAATTAGTCCAACCCCCTGCAATACAGCTGCTCCCGGTACAGGGAAGACAAAGTAGCAGAACAAGGAGGAGAAGGAAAGAGGTCAGACAGGGAGCTACTAGAAACAAAGACTAAAGGAGAGATATAAATACTGGTGAGCATCAGGGGATGAAACATCCAAAGAGAGAAGTGGCCGGACTCTGCGGTGGCGGAGGTGTTTCTGGGGAGGCTCTCCACCTGCCCTGGTCCCTGGCCCTCCTTCAGAGGGGATGGAGAACCAGTGGCCATCCAGATGTTGCTGGACTCCAGCCCATAAATCATGAGAGTTGCGCCCCAAGACCCTCTAGGGAGCCACAGGCTGCCTTGTTGCTGTTCTACAGGGTTGGAGGTGTGACTGTCCTGAGGCAGAACTCTCAGCTAAGCCCAGCAACCGGCTCCCTTACCAGGCGGTTGAGCCCCTTCTGGGCTGTGGAGCATCAGGAAGCTGGCCAGGACACTCCGCCCCTGCAGACTCTGAGGCAAGCGGAAGTTGTCCTGGATCAGCTCGTCCTCATCTCCACGAAGGGTGTCCTCCAGCAGAGAGATCTGAAATGAGAAGGCACAGGTCATTGAGATGAAACATCCGACAGAAAACAACACTCCCAAGGATCCAAAGACAGACCTACTGTAGAGGGGAGTCCAGCAAATCACAGAAACATAGAATTGTAGGGTTGGAAGCCCTCCCCAGGGTCATCTAGTCCAACTTCCTGCAATGCAGGAATCCCAGCTGGATCACCAGACCACACACTATGATGGAGAAGCAAGGCAACATGCAGGGAACCGTCTTCCTACAAGACAACCCCTCTGCATGTTCCTCCACCCAGACAGACCTGATCTGGGGACAGCCGAATTGTCTGGTTAAAGATCGTCCAGTTCACCGTCTGGTAACAAGGTGGAGTGGTCAGTGAGCCATTATAGCGGAAGTAGCGACTGAGGTCGTGAGGAAGGAGCTTGGCTACATCAAAGGCAGGAATCCAGGTTTCTTCTCCTGGGAAAGGAAAGAAGGGGAGGGTGGTCCATAGCAAAGGGACCCAGAACATCCGCTTCGTTAGACGGCCCCAGAGAGTTCCAGTAACAAGTGTGTGTGTGAGAAAACACAATGCACAATCTAACACACCTCATGGGCCTTTTTCCTAAATGGACAAACCCTAAACATTGTGGCCTCTCCTGCTAGGGGAGTTGCTCCAGCCCCAAAATATCTCAGGTCCCAAAACATCACGAGGTGCGCCCCCCCAAAAAGTGCAAATGCAAAGCAGAACCGCTGCTCAAAGGGGCTGGAGCCCAGGGAGAGGCAGCCCTGACTCCCCATGGCCCAGCACCCACTCTGCACCCACAGAGTCTTGCAGGAATCTTGATTTCCCTAGATGAGGCAGAGCAAAAGGAGCCCAGCAAGAGCTGACTGGCTGGATGAGCATCTTCTGCCCATGGGCTCCTTGCAGCACCCCTTGCTCTTACCTTCCTCATGGACAGCATTCAGATGTTCAAGGATGTGCTGATATGGCTCGTTTTCCTCCGACCCAACCTGGAATGGCAGTGGAAAGGGCTCTTGAGAGCTCTGAGTGGGGGCGTTTGCACCTCTCATGAGCCGGTGCTGGTGGATGTCTCCAATGCAGCCCCCTCCCAACTGCCCTAGAGCACAGGAGGAGCTGCTCAGACCCCTTGCACGGCTTCATTTGCCCCCTCTTCCTGCCACCGTCACCTGCAGAAATGCAGCCAGCACAGCCAAGCCTCCGGGCTCGACCATCGCCTCCTGGATGGTGTCAAAGTGGGAGCTGTAATAAACCACATGAATCTGGAAGCAGAGAGAGAGAAGAGCCATGAGTCCCTCCAAAGTCCCATCTGGACCTTCTCCAGCAGCTCAAGAAGTCAGGCAGTGTACTCCAAGTGTTTCACTTCATACAGTGTGTTTATCGAATGGCATTATGATATTGGTAGCTTTATTTTCCTATATTCCTCCAGGGATGGCCATCCTACTTTCAGGATTTCTTCCTGAGATGCAGAGGCATCTAGCTGGCAGCTTTGCGGCAAAGAATGCCAGATTCAATGGACATTAGCTGAATTCAGCAAGTTTTCAGCTGGAAAGTCTGCACAAAATCATCTATGGCTCCGACCTGGTGGAATGCTCTGTCCCAGGAGACTAGGGCCCTGCAGGATTTAACCTTCTTCCGTCGGGCCTGTAAGACAGAGCTATTCCACCTGGCCTTTAATTTGAATTCAGCCTGATCTTTTATTTCCCTTCTCTTCCCTCCCCCCCCCCCCCTTTTATGAAGATTACCCGCTCTGGGATCCCACAGCTAATTCTCCCCTGGCCTCCTCGCTGGCCCAAGTAGGACTAATTCAGCCAGCTAGCCCTGGTGACTATCTAATGCTTATTGGGTGGATTTCCCCCAAATTGATATTTGAACTTTGAATTTTATTGTTTTTCATGTTTTTATACTGTTATTTTATGCTGCTTCTATGTTGTATTACAATTGAGTGTTTTAAATTTGTTGTTAGCTGCCATGAGCCCAGTTTCTGAACCAGGAAGGGCTGGGTATAAATTAAAAAGGATATTATTATTATTATTATTATTATTATTATTATTATTATTATTACCTATAAATTCAAAAGTGAAATTAATGGCTGCTATTTTTAAAAAATAAATACCTGTGCTTACCTGATATTATTATTTGTACTGTCATCATGGTCATTATTATATGACACCATACAATATTTTTATACTATTCGATTGTGATACTGCCCTCATTGTTATGGATTAGACTGGACTGGTGAGCTTCCCTCTGAGGTATTTTTTTTGGGGGGGGGGCTGTAAATGTCATAAATCCAGCTGTGCTGCCCCCTCCACCGCCACTGCTGATGCAACCTTTGGGCCCCCAGATCAGCCAAGGGCCTGGGGGGGTCACCAGCACCCCCTCCTGTCAGGTCTGTGGATCAGGAGGACTGGGGATTCTTTTTGGGGGGCTGTCATAGTTTTTTTTTATTCAAACTACTCATAAGCCACCTTTCCGCATGAGCCCCTCTCAAAGCAGCCCGGCAAGAGGCCAGAAGCAGGCGGGAGCCGGGCAAGTGGGACTTACCTCCCCAGCATAGCGGTGCCCATCCACTGTGTGCTCAGAGCCGGGCTTCAGGGCAGACCCCCAGTGCAAGTGCAGCTGGGCAGCCTGGTACGGCTGCGGGAATCCCCCGCCGGTGAGGGTCAAATTCCTGGGCAGGTCGAGGACCACTGCGGGGGGGGGGGGGTAAAGGGAGAGACACTCAAGATGAGAGGCTGCTGCTTCCCTCTCCTTCTTTGCACACTGGAGACAGAGCTTCCCTCCTTGGCATCCTTTGCACCAAGGGCACCTCTCAGGCAAAACTCACAAGGCGCCTGAGGGCAGAGGGCTCTGGTGCTCAGCTGCTGCTTCTGGCTGGTGAAGGGGAGAGCAGGATGCTGGAATGGATGGGTCCTATTGGGCCTGATCTAGCAGGGCTCTGACATCACCTTGCCAACAAAGGTCCATATAGTAAAAGCCATGGTTTTCCCAGTAGTGATGTATGGAAGTGAGAGCTGGACCACCAAGAAGGCTGATCGCTGAAGAATTGATTCTTTTGAATTGTGGTGCTGGAGGAGACTCTTGAGAGTCCCATGGACTGCAAGAAGATCAAACCTCTCCATTCTGAAGGAAATCAGCCCTGAGTGCTCACTGGAAGGACAGATCCTGAAGCTGAGGCTCCAAGACTTTGGCCACCTCATGAGAAGAGAAGACTCCCTGGAAAAGACCCTGATGTTGGGAAAGATGGAGGGCACAAGGAGAAGGGAACGACAGAGGATGAGATGGCTGGACAGTGTTCTCGAAGCTACCAGCATGAGTCTGACCAAACTGCGGGAGGCAGTGGAAGACAGGAGCGTCTGGTGTGCTCTGGTCCAGGGGTCACGAAGAGTCGGACACGACTAAACGACTAAACAACAACAAGCAGGGCTCTTCTTATGCTCTTAAGTGCCTGCTGGGCACCTCATCCACATTGTCTTCTCACCAAAGGGAAGCCTAGAAACAAGCAGGACCTGAGTGCAAGTTCAGCCACTTTCCCCCCAGCCATTGGCATTCAGAGGCACTGACTCCTCTGGCAGCGCAGGCAGAGCACAGTCCTCATGTCTAGTAGACATCAGTAGGTTTCTCTTCCATGAATCCCCCCCCCCTTGTGTGGGCAGCCATTACTCTGGGCAAAAGTTGTAAGGAAAATGGGTGGGGGGCACACAGTGAGTTCCGTCAGCTTTTCTGTCTTCTCTGCAGGCCGCTGCTTGCACTGCACAGGGAGGTCAGTCAGAGGAGGAGACCCCCTTCCGACAGCCGGGCAGAAGTGCTGGCACTCGCACGCTGGAACAAATCTGAGGCATCCGGGGACAGGAGTCTGCAGGTGGCATTGCAATGGCAAATGTATTCCCAGGTGCCCCCCGCCCGCCACTGGGTGAGGGTCTGCAGCCAGCCTAATTCCACACCCCTGACCCCACACAGACCTTTGCATCCAAGGGATGGGGTGAGATTAAAAATTCCCTATTTGGATACTTTGACTTCTTTGCCAAATTGATGGAAAGAGGCACCGGTTTCTGGGGTGGGAAACTTGGCGGGAGGCCCTTCTCCTGCCTCTTCTTGAGAGCTACAGCTGCTGCTTTTGTGGCAGAGGCAAGGCCTTCCGGCAAAGACTCTCTGGGCTGCGTAGCAGAGCTCCTTGCACTGCCTCTCTCTCCAGGAAGAGGAGCTGGAGGCTGGCTCTGTGGCAGGTGCCTCTGGGACTCAGAGGGGCCCCTGAGGACCTTGGCCTAAATGGCGGGTCTCTTTCTCTTAATTTTCAAATAAAAGCATACAAATACCAACTCACGTGTCATGCAGATTTTTGTACAATGCAAGTTTATCCCACCTTAAACTGGTGGGAAAAGATAGCAGACATTCATATGAGTGATCAACCCCCCCCCCCAAAAAAAAGTAATGATCCAATTCAGGCAATGTAAGAACCCTAAGTAAACAATACAACTTACTTAAAATCACTGCATATACTAAAATATCCCTCCCCATAAAAAATAAAATAAAATCCATGACCTGGGGGTGGAAAAAAACCCAGTTCTGTGATACATGTTTGTGGCGTATTGTGGTTAATTAAGATAAGGTAGAAAATAAAACAAAATAGAAGAAGAAGAAGAAGAAGAAGAAGAAGAAGAAGAAGAAGAAGAAGAATCAGGCATTCCACACTCCAGCATAGTAAGAAGGGGGCTGTTGGTTCTGATTTTTTCATTGATGTGTGTAAATCTGTGGCAATTTAAACTTCCTTCTACAGTGGTACCTCGGGTTAAGAACTTAATTCGTTCTGGAGGTCCGTTCTTAACCTGAAACTGTTCTTAATCTTTAGCTAATGGGGCCTCCCGCTGCCGCCGCACGATTTCTGCTCTCATCCTGAAGTAAAGTTCTTAGCCCAAGGTACTATTTCTGGGTTAGCGGAGTCTGTAACCTGAAGTGTCTGTAACCTGAAGCGTCTGTAACCCGAGGTACCACTGTAGTGCTTTTTATCAGAATGAGGGTATGTACTTGCAAGTAGCAACTATTATTCAGAGAGTTTGTAGAAATGGACTCTCCAGCTGTCTTCAAACTTAAGATATTTCTCTCACTCTGTGTCCCTCTGATTTTGGGGTTTTACATCTGCAGGAGAAAATTCTGTAGCCTCAAAGAGCTCCCATGGAATTGGGCAGCCACAAGGAGGAGGAACACCCCCTCCCAGCCCTCCTGGTCCCTAGGCATCCATCCCTGCCCCCCTCAGTCATGGAAGCCCGACTGAAGGGAGGAGAAGATCAAGAGGCTTCTCAGAATAGAAATAAGTGAAGGAGGGCCTGAGGGCAAAGGCACAGCTTCAGCAAGGAAGGAAGGAAACTCGACTACTGGCCAAGAGCAAGACGGAGCAAGATCTGTCCAGGCCAAGTGCAAGAAGATGTGTGCCCTTTTCACTTGCCTGAACAATCATGGTTGTTCCTTCCCTCCCTCCCTTCCTTCCTTTTCCTTCCTTCCTTCCTTCCTTCCTTTTCCTTCCTTCCTTCCTTTTTCTTTCTTTTACAACAGGCTCTTGTCACTATGGAGCCCTGCTCAGTCTGCAGCCCACAGGAGTTTCCAGATTGGCCTCTACTCCCTGCCTATGCAATCGCTTTGCAAGGGCACCTGCGCATTTGCTCAGCTTTGCTCAACTTTGCAATCTGCCTCATATTTGCATCAGTCAAATGTGCTGAAGGCAAAAACTTTGCATTCCTCCATCCAAACCAAACTGACCCAGAGTAGACTCTTTTCAGACTTTGCTGGGCTCTAATCCACTCAAAAAATAGGCAGAGAGGAAACCTGCTTTGCTGCACAGCACATTGTGAAAGGAGATCATGAGCAGAAAGATGGCATAACTCAGCAGTAGAGCCATCTACAGTACAGTACAGTGGTACCTCGAGTTACAAATGCTTCAGGTTACAAACTCCACTAACCTGGAAGAGTTACCTCGAGATGAGAACTTTGCCCCTGGCTGAGAACGGAAATCATGTGCCAGCTGCACAGCGTCAGCAAGAGGCCCCATTAGCGAAAGCACTCCTCTAGTTAAGAACAGTTTCAGGTTAAGAACAGACCTCCAGAACGAATTAATTTCATAACTAGAGGTACCACTGTACTATGGATCTGCCCCCCCCCCCCCGTTATAATTCAGAGCGTCTCCCCTCCAGTGACTTCATGTGGCAGTGGCAGTGACCCTGGTCCCATCCCTAGAGATGGCCGAGAGCATATGCCAGGGAGAGTGGGCAGGGCTTTCTGAGCAAGATGGGCCAAGATCAGCAAGTGGTCTTTTTAAGGCCAGAGCAACCTGGCAATGGAAAACACATCGTCGAAGGGAAACTCCCCTCTGGTGTAGAAATCATATATCGAACAGATGGAAAGCTCTTTAATCTGAGCAGGCTGAGTAAGGCTACTGTAAGGTTACTGTAACTTCCGCCATAGAGCTTCAGTATACTGATGACAATGTAGTGTTCACGCTCAGATGATGACCTCCAAGCAATGCCAGAAGATGTTTTTTGCTATGGGGAACTGGGGCACTGCCTCCCCCCAGCCCACACCTTGAGCCTAGTCTTCCTCCCCAACCATAACAACTGACTTTCTGCTCTCTCTCATGTCTTTCTTGGGGTCTGCACTGCCATGCCCAGACTCCATTCCAAGCATGTCTCTGTTGCAGGAAACCTCCCTGCCCAATCATTCAGTTTGTAGAACCACCACACACACACACACACACACACACACACACACTCACAACGCTTCTGTTATAAATTCATAGAAAATGTTTTGTGTGGCCTTATTTAGTTGCTTTATTGTAAATGACACTGTGGTCTGTGCAAGGGGGTCTAGAGGCTGCCTAAATACAGTGGTACTTCGGGTTTCAGACGCTTCAGGTTACAGACTCCGCTAACCCAGAAATAGTACCTCGGGTTAAGAACTTTACTTCAGGATGAGAACAGAAATCGTGTGGCGGCAGCAGGAGGCCCCATTAGCTGAAGTGGTGCTTCAGGTTAAGAACAGTTTCAGGTTAAGAATGGACCTCCAGAATGAATTAAGTTCTTAACCCGAGGTACCACTGTACATGAATTAGACATCAATCCCATTGAGCTCAAGGGTGCTTCCTCCTGCCACGTCTTTGCGAGGGGGAGGATGCGGAGACCAGACTAGGAGTCAGCTCTGCCCCCTGGGACCTTCAGCTCCACCCGCCACTGTTGCCCTTCCTTTTCCCTCCACCAGGACCCACAGACAGGGTTTCTGCCTGGGTTCCAGCAGACGTCCCCTCGTGACCTGACAAGAGAGACTTACTCCAGGCTCCCTCCACCGACTTGCAAAAACACTTTTGCTCTTCCTGAGGCATTTGTGCCTCTCCCCACCCCCACCCCCCGCCTTCTGCACATGCTCAGTCCTGCTTTCTCCCACAATGCCCCTTGAGTCGTCAAAAGGCCCTTTGTGCGGTTGCTGCATCCACCGTAATCATTTTGCCTCTCTTTATTTTCCGTGACCTTTTTGGGTGTGGAAAAGCGGCCACCGCCCCCTGACTGGCTTTACACCTGCAGCCGATGCCTCTCACTGAGCTTCCTTTACACTTTCGCATTATAAAAGAAGAGAAATGATTCATGAGCTCAGGTATCCTGCCCTCTCCACTTCCTGGAGCAGGGGCTGTTTATGCTTCTCCTCAAATGGCAGCTATTCCAGCCCTACAGTCATCCTACATCCGAGAAGCGCCTTGCAAAAGCGCCCAGCCAGCCCTCTCTTCCTTGTCTTCACAACAGCCTGGTGAGGCAGGATAGTCTGCGTTCAGGGCATGGTCAGGACGGCCAGAGTACTGGGGGGAGGCCTTTGGGGCAATTCAGCCCCAGTGAGACCTGCCTGCCCCCTCCTTGGGCTCACTTTCTCTATTGCCTACTGGACGAGCATTAAAGGCACTTTGCTGGCACTGAGTCTTTAGGCTCCTCAGGTAAACAGATACACAACAGAAGCAGCTTTTGAAGGTTGGAGTCTATCAGGTGCAGCTAGAGGCTTGATTCCACAAAAATGTATTTCTGCTTCTTTGCATTCACTAGTTTCTAAGGAGCCTCAACCTCCCTCCCCCCACTGCTGCTTTTGCAAAAAGGTATTATCAGTCATCTGAGTATCTGCAGTAAAACACGAGAGCCCCATTCAAAGCTGGGTTTGCCCTTGAGATATTAATCATGCAGAGGAGGAAGGTGGGGATGAACCTGCTTGCCCAACACCCTCCCTCGCCTTCCTGGTTGTCCTCCAAGAGGCAGAGGGTCAAGCCACTTTGAGCAGAAAGACTCCGTGGATCCTGTTGGCTCTTCACGCATTTTACAAGCTCGGAGGGGGGGGGGGATCCAGGACTCCAGAGTGCACAGGCAGCCCCCAGAGTTCAAGAGGTTCCCTGCTGCCTATGGGAGAGCAATGAGGGGGGGAGCCCTCATCCTCCCTCTCCCATATGACTCACTTTGAACAGAGGAAGACTTTGCAAATGGGGGGAGCTGATCCTTGGAGAGCTCCAAAAGTCCTTTCTTCTGTGCGGAGGTTACAAGAATAATTCTGCTTGGCCCAGCAAAAAAGAGGAGGAGGAGAAGAGGGCTGGAGGAAGGTGGGTAGAAGGGTGAAAGCACAAGACAGCCAGAGGGATTTCCCTACATTGGGAGCACCGTACTGCTCACACCACCTGCTCCTCCTTCTGTCTGCCGACCAGTCAGCCAGACACCTTTGAAACTAGCAGCACAAGAAGGGACAAGATGGCAGGAGACAACAAGGCTTTAGCCTCTGGGATGCTGTTGAATCCAGGAGTCCCACCAAGCTGCAAGCCTGCTCCTTCCCTGTCTAGGGCAGGCTGCCTCCCCACCTCTCAGATGTGAGAACCCAGGACACATAACACCGGTCATTTCCGGATTCAGCTTTAGTTTATTAGCCCTTCTCTGCCTCCAGGCCCTGCTCTAAAACCTCAGCTGCCTCTCCTGATTCAGATGGAGCAGAGAGATAGAGCTGGGTGTCATCTCCACTCTGACTCTCCCAGAAGCTTTATATAGATGTTAAAGTCCACAGGGAACAAGATGGAACCCTTTGGGACACCACAGGGCAACTCACATGGCACTGAACTGTAGCCTCCCATGACTACCATGGAAACGGACCCAGGAGAAAGAGTGGAATCACTGAAGCACAGCATCCCACCTCCCTGAGACACACCAGAAGCATCAAAAGTCACCATCTGCTCTCAAATGTGTCATTTTGGCGCAAGGGGCTGAAGGTCTCTCAGTTCCAGGTGGCCTCGCATGATGCTGATTATTTGGATCCATTCCAGCTCAGGCCTCGTTATGCTATGAAAACACTTTGCTGGTCCCGATGGACGACTTATGGCAAAGGATGAAGGGGGGGGCAAGGGGCACTCCTGTTGTCTCTCCTTCACCTCTTAGTGGTTTCGATACCCTCAATCACAGCAACTTTCTGGTCAGCTGTCTGGACTGGGATTTGGCTTCACAAGGTCCCCGCCCTTTCAGGACGAGCCTTTTCAGAATGATGGAGCCTGGGGAGGAGGCATTTGCTCTGCCCCATGCCCCCTAGCTTAGGGGTCCACATCTATGCTCTTCAACCTCTACATGAACTGCTGGGAGGCTGTCATCCCAAGGTTTGACATTTGGCTCTGCCTCTTTCCCCCACCTCCTTATCCCAGGAAGGCTGTTGGTATCCTTAGCTGGTGCAGGGGAACAGCTCTGGGCTAGATCCTGCCTTTTCTATATCCCACATGCAGCTTGACTGACAGGTGAAGAAGCACTGTGCATCAGCTTCAGCCCACCTGGAAAGGTCTGACCTAGAAACTGTGACCTACACCGGAGTCACATCCAGGCTTAACTACTGCAATGTGCTCTGCATGGGGTTGCTCTGAAAGGCAGTTTGGAAACTTCAGCTGGTCCCAAATGTAGCCACTAGAGCAGAGGTGGTTTTAGGGCAGTGCCACCAATTTTCCCGCACTGGGTGCCGAACTAAGGGGGTGTCACATGTTGCAGGAAACACCCCCCCCCCAATCATTCAGTTTGTACAAACACGACACACACACACTCACACAAATCAGCCATACATCAGATCTGTACCGTTCCACTTTTATTTTACACCATGAAGGAAGGACTATCAAAGAGGGGAGACTTGACACAAGGCAGCCATAATTCCCCAAGCCTGCAGCGAGTCCTACCCAGTTGGCATGCCAACCTTGATGGTCCTAGACAGAAGATCATTACACTCACAAAGGACCTGCATATGGAAGTAGATTCTGTATGGTCTGAAACAAAGGACAGTGACCAATGGCCTCGGTCCAGTATACCTGAAGGAGCCTCTCCACTTCCATCGTTCTGCCCGGACACTGAGGTCCAGCACCAAGGGCCTTCGGGCGGTTTTCTCGCTACGAGAAGCCAAGTTACAGGGAACCAGGAAGAGGGCCTTCTCGGTAGTGCCGCCCGCCCTGTGGAATGCCCTCCCACCAGATGTCAAAGAGAAAAATAACTACCAAACTTTTAGAAGACATCTGAAGGCAGCCCTGTTTAGGGAAACTTTAAATGTTTAATAGGTTATTGTATTTTAGTGTTATTTTGGAAGCCACCCAGAGTGGCTGGGGAAACCCAGCCAGATGGGCGCGGTATAAATATATTATTATTATTATTATTATTATTATTATTATTATTATTAATCCCTCAGGGCAGGAAACAGTGAACTCCTCTTTGTCCTCAGGAATGTAATCATGGGGAGGGGGAAAGGAGGAACTGGACAGGTGACAAGACACTCAGGTTACCACCACAACTCCTACCTCAACCCCTCCTCTTTGTGATGTGTCAGTCATGATGTAGTCTTAGGGGTGTAGCATGGGGGGATTAGTAGCTAATAAAAGTTGGGGTCTTCTTTTGTTCAGGGCTTCCAACTTGTTCCACCTTGTGGCAGGTGGGAGTCCTGCTGCGACAGTCTTCAATCAAAACCAAGCCTACTGGCTGCTGTTTTGCTCTGGTATTCCCGGCTGGTGCCCTTGTTTTTTTTGTCCAAGGGAGACCTCAGATTTCTCTGTTAACACACAGCTATGACATAGTGAATTAAGCAGAATGGCTGGTGAAAGATGGGGGCTCCCCAAATTTTGACAAGGAAAAGAAGTGGTCAGCTACTGTAACCCCTTCTGCTGTCCTGGCTCTGTCATGCCTTCTGGTGCATTTCTGATGGCTTTAGCCTTTAAAGCTGTAAACCGTTTGGGCCCAAGTTATCTAATGGACTGCCTGCAGCACACACTACCAGCCTGCCCCTGGTCTGAAGCCCTCTGCATGCGCCCAACTCCTAGCTCAGTGCTGTTGGTGTCCATGAGAGAGAGGACCTTCCCTGTGGTGGCTCCATGCCTTTGGAACTCCCTGCTGGTGGGTCTGAAGCAGACTCAGCCGCCCGTTCACCTTTGGGGAGGCGTTGAAGTTTCTCTTATGACCAGCCTGTCCTTGAGAAATGCCCTCTGGCTCAGACTGTGGGTTGCTGAGCTGTGGAAAATGTTTTAATTGCTTGGCTGAATATCTTTATTAGTTTTTTTATCTTGGGAAAGTGGGGGATGGGAGGAAATGGAAGTTTTTTCTTTTTGTGTGTGTTGTTGATCCTTTTGTAAATGTTGAGAAACATTTTAAGTGAATAAACCATTGAATAATAAGAAGGGTTGGAGTGCAGCATGACAGCCACAGGTTCGAATCTAGGTTCAGATATGAAGTCCCCTGGGGGGCTTCCCCCTGGCCGGGGGGAGGGGAGCCATGACAGTGCAGAACTGGAACATCAACAGAGAAGCGGCTCCACCTGCCAAAGGCTGCCTGGACTTCGCCATAATTGGAAGCTGTGCCAACCTGTGGGGGTACCCCCTGCCAGCCTCATGAAATCCCAAACGGTTGATGTGCCAACGCCTCCCTGCCCACTGGTGCTTCCTGGGTGTGGCTGGGCATGGGCAGGTAGGGGTCTCACCTGTGTGTCCATTGTTCTGGAGGCGGAGCATCTCCCTGGGAGGCAGGCTGTAGTCAGGCAGCAGGATGGGCTCCAGCTGGGGACTGAAGAGGGCGGCCCCCGTCTCAATGTTGATGGGGGACTGCATGTGGCCCCCGCAGTGGGGGAAATCAGAGGCCCACTCTGCCTTGTCTGAAAGAGGAGGGCAGGCATCAGGGGAGGGGAGGGGTTTTTCCTTCTAGCTGCTTGTGGCCCATCTTGGGGGTTGATGAGGTCGACCTTGAAGAAGCCCTTCACTCTCATCCTGATGTTGTTGGGGGATAAACTAAGAGGCCATCAAGGACCCCAGAGATGAGAGGTGAGAAGCTCAACTTCTCTTGTCTTGCCCTTGTTGCAAAGTGGCTTCCTGGCACCTGCTTCCCTGCTATCACCCCCCCCCCCCCGCTGGGCCCCACACACCTCCGCGCTGAGCCAGGCCTTCAAGGGCACGTGCCAAGGTTGCTCTCCTCCCCAAGGCAAACCGGCTGAATCTCAGAAGCAGCCGGTTCCCACAGGGCAAAGTGCCAGCAGAGGCACCTGAGCTTCCTGCTGGGGGAGGAGGGGGCCAAGGAGCGCCAGAGCCACGGAAGGAGGCCCTGGGGGCCCAGCCTCACGGGAGATGGTGGCACCTGTTCTGCGGCTGCAGAGGACTCCAGGTCCACCGCTGTGCCCGACTGAGCTGGGGGACCAACAGGACTGACTGGCAAGAGGTCTTTGCCCCCACTCTCATTTAGCCAGACCCACGCATGCAGGCCTTGGGGTGGTGCTGATCAGGCCCAGGGAGAGCAGGCCAGCTGGCTCTGCGTGAGAGGGAGGGAGCAGGGAGCTGGCTAATCATTAAGCCCCACAGCGTCTGTTTTCTGGCCAGAAGCCTAGAGGAGAGAGGGAGGGGGCAGCCTTCACCGCCAGCCTTTACCTGCATAGCTCCAGTGACTGTTTCCATGGCCAGGAGGAAGACCTGGAAAGAGAAAGGAAAGCCAGGGATCAGGAAGTCTGAAGGTTCTCCAGCAAGGCTCAACAGCTGCTTTCCCGGCTCCCATCCTCCTGGTGAGCCTCTGGTGGAGGAAGGGGATATTCCTGGGTCAGGCATTATCCTGGGAAAGGGTCCTCTACTCCCATCCCATGCAACCCCGCTGCATGGCAGAGGCGGGAGAGTGCCAGGAGCCTACCAGTCCCTACCTGGTAAGGCAGCTTGGCTATCAACCAAGCCAGGTATAATCCTGCTTGCCTCCAAAGGGAGGCCAGGTGGTCCAGAGAAGAGAGGTGAGTGGCTGCTCCTCCCTGCCTGCCTGCCCTTCCCCCTCCCCTGCTCAGGTGCACTCCACACCTGGCTCGGTTTCTATGGTGATGGGGAGGCCAAGTCCCCATAGCCAGCCAGGCAGCCTCATGAGGGTGGCAGAACTTGGTGTCAATGTATGGCAGGAGAGGCAAACGGAAGAATATATGGGAGCCTTTTATGGCTCTTTTCTCATGCTGAAAGTTTTTCACACACATCCTCAGTAACTCTTACAACCCTGTAAAGTAGTCCAACAGGATTATTCTTGTCCTGCTGAAGGAACAATGGGAGGGAGAGATTCTTGCGAAAATTCCCCTCTTGGGTCCACGACTGAGCTGAGATTTCCCCTGGAGGGCTTCTGGGCAAGCACTCAGGCACTGCGGCCCCCTCCCATGAGGCTGTTCGGGGCACTTGTCCCAATAAGCACTTTCAGTTCTTAGCTCAGGGCCCTCTGTTTAGATGGCGGTTCCTTCCTAATCTCCTGCATGACTGCAAAGAAAACGCTGGGCTGTGCCCACTCCCAGATCAAGCAGGGAAGACCCCGCTCTTAGCTCTGCACTATCTGCAACTCCATCTTTTGCCCTTTGGAAACCTGCTGCTCCTGGAGCTCCACATACACCCTACTCGCCCTTGACCCACATGTTCCCCACATATCAGACCCTTAGAAACCAAGAGGAAGGCCAGGTACAAGACTTGAACACAGTTGCCCAGTTTTGAGAGTCTGTTCTGATCAACCGGTGTGCCCTCTGTTGCAGAGAAAACAGCCTTCTATTCCCTGCACCCCCCAGCTCAGCATTGCCTCCACTGACTAGCAGGTGGCTCTTTCCCATTCCTACCTGGAGATGACATGGGGGACTGGACCTGGGACAGAGGGTAGCCCTAACCTTAGGCAGATGGAAGCAGCTGCCCCTGGAAGCAAAACACCCTGGGCTGTCCCTATTGAAACCTCCTGCACACAGCACAGGAGGCTGCCTTATACTGAGTCACATCCTTGGGTCCATCTAGGCCAGTGTTGTCCACATTGACTGGCAGCACTGGGTCTCTGGGGTCTCAAGTAGAGAGTCCCTCCAAGCCCTATTCATTGGACTCCTAACCACCCTACTCTGACCTTTCCCCCACCTGCATTCAGACTTGGGGATGTAAGAAGGAACAATAACACCATCTGGGAGGTGGCACTGAAACCACCTGAGGCATTTCCTCTAGAAGGAGGGAGGATTAAGCAAAGCTGAGCACTAGAATGTGCCAAGGACTCCAAAGCAGAAATGAAAATATTATTGCAAAAAGATGATGGGGTTGGGGGATGAGTGGAGGCTCCAGTGGCAGAAGGGACTGAACCATTTTACTGTGAAAAGACGAAAGCGCTAATAAAACCTAAAAAGGACGGGTGGGCCAGGTGGGCCTTCAGCCCCCCTCCTTGGCAGCTACTTTGCTGGAGTGCTTCCTCTGCAACCTCCTGCTCAGAACAACTTCCCCCACCAAATCATTTTTAATGAATTTCAAAACAGTAACCAATACAAAAAGAGAAAAAGCAAGTTTCTCAGGCATACAAAAGCTAAATAAATACAGTAAAAGTCATTAGGATCTAAGAGCTCGTCCTCTCTCTCTCTCTCTCTCTCTCTCTCTCTCTCATGGTGTAGCAGTAGCAGTAATAATTTTCCCAGCCACTCTGGGCAGCTTCCAACACATATAAAAATATAATAAACATCAAACATTAAAGACATCCAGATACAGGGCTGCCATAATACCAAACAAATTATAATACACTATATCATTAACTTCTTTACTTCCTTTGTTACAGGATATGGCTGGTGGGCAACAAACAAACACCTCTGGTCTATACAAGCCAACTGCACCCTGAACTGGAGGTTCTTCCCTGACCCTTGCGCTTCATTATTTGTATATACAATAAAATAATGCCAGATTTCATGGAAATTGTCAGGTGCTTTTTGTTTTGTCCACATGACACTTAATTTGTGTGATAATGATTCCCCAGTAAGGCTGTTTGCCAAACTATGTTATCTCACTGGTTCATATCTGGAGAATTTAAGTTTTCCAGTTTCTGGCTATGGCTGTCTGTGCTGCTGGTAAAAGACATGTTACAAGCTCTTTGCTTTTTAACTGTTCAGTTTCTTCCATATATAAATTAAGCACAGCTAATGCGGAAGAAAATGGAACACCCTGAGATGTAATTAATGAAATTTCCTGAAAAACATTTTTCCGCTCAGAACAACTTATGCCACACATAATAATCCCGTCCTGGCAACCTGGGCCAGGAGTTCATGTGCCTGAGGGCTGGGAGTGGGCCAGATTCCTGCAAGTTCCCCCCTCTCCCCCGCCCCCGTGCTGGTGGCACAGACTGTAATGTGCTTCCTCCCTGCCCACCCACCCCCAGGGTGTACACACATGCCAGGCCCCTCAGGTGGCCAGTGTCTCTCTTCCCACAAGCCCCACATGGATGTGGCTGAGCCTGCTAAGGAGACGGGTGCTGGTGTCTTTCAGTGGTTCCAAGAGTGGACTGCAGGTGCCTCTTTAAGCCTTGCTCAGCAGGCCTTAAGCCACCACAGGTTCTAGGGTGAAGCTGCCAGTGCACCCCAAGGCCTCCTGGAACTGCCCCAAGTAATGTGAAAGATGCAGTCTGCTTCCTCTCATACCAACCAGAGAGGCCATTTACTGCTAACATGAGTAAGTTAGGTACAAGGTGGATTGTGGGAGGTCTGGGATATCTTGGGCTAAATGCAGGAAACAAAAGCAAAAGGTTTGTGCAGAAACGGTAGCATAATGTAGTTTTGTTCAGTTTCACTTTCTGGGGAGACTTTGCTGTTTTGGGCACTCCCCAAAAGCTCAGAGCAAGAGAGGCACTAAATCCCCTTCCTTATCCTCTGCCCAGAACATGGGCTCAGCCTTTCCCACCAGGTGACCAAGGAGAGGTGGAAGAGATAGAGGTGGCTTGCCCAGTAGGGGGCAGATACCATTTGCAAGAGCCAGAGTGGTCTCTGGCGATTCCACCCCAAAGACTCCCACCTCCCATTTCTCGTCCTTGCTCAGCCCCCATTTCCTCTGCCTGGACCCCATCATTCCACCTCCTCCTTCTGCACTGATTAAGGCAATTCTCCTAACGCTTTGCTGCTTCGTTTAAAAAGACGATTCAGTGGGGAAAGCAGTGGCCTCACCTGAAATGGAATGGCCTTTGAGCTAGGCAAGAGCAACAGCGTCAAGGATGCTGCTCAGCTCCTCACAAGACAAGCAGCTGCGGTCCGCCCCCTTAGCACCAGGGTCCCACCATAAGGAGCAGGCTGGAGGGGAGGACAGAGGAACTCCCAGTGTTGAGGCTTAGAAAAGAGGGTTGGGAGTATCATAATCAGACCAAGTGACTGAAGCAGCAGGAGCTGGGGAGGGGCAGAAGCAGCACCCCCAGGAGCTCCAGTGTTTCACCTCCCAGAGCTCTGCCTGAGAGGAAGCCTATGGATTTCGTCCCATTTGTGGACCTCGGGTAGGAGCGCATCCAGCCTTCTTGAGAGCTTTCTCCTGAACACTTACTGTAGCAACACTTACTTAGCCAAGCCCCACCAGCTCCAGTTGCTGGAAGAAAATGCCAGTGCGGTTTTCCCCTGAAACCCACAGGATCAGGCTTCCTGATCCCTGGGGTGGAGATGGGAAAGAAAAGCCGGCTTTAAGCCTCCCCCTCCCCTCGAGGTTGACTCACTGTATGTCGGTGGACCCGTCAGACGCTGCCGCGCCAATGAAGTGGGATGGGGAGAACATTTCCGTCGGCAATTAAACCTTTAGTTGATTAACCAACTTAATAAATTGACTGAACCTGAAGCTCTCTTGTATTTTGCATTACCTGAAGGCTCTGCATGCCCCTCCCTTCCAGGGAGCTCACATCGACCCAATTTTGATTTAAAAGCAGCGGGAGGAGAGTACTGCAAGCGCATGCCTGCCATAAGCCGCGCCCCCCTCGCCCCAGCCCCCAGGAGATTAAGGCCAGGAGGATCTTGGGCACGAACTGCTGCGGGAAGGCTGGAAAATGGCTGTGGGATCGGGCCCCTGACTGAGTCCGCCTGCTCCCCTCCCCGGCTCCCTGCACGCGGCTGGAGGTGGAACAACCAGACCTGGGCAGAGTATTCAGGTTCTGCGTTCAGATCTTCCTTCAAGGTCATTTTCCTCATACAGGATTGCCCCAAAACGGCCATCAAAATGTAGCCGCTAATCCATACATAAAACAGCTCTAGCCTCCAAGGTAAAGGAGTCGAGAACTTTTCAGTCGACCTCCTCGGGAGCCTCGGCACAGCCCGGCTGCCTCTTGTCCGGGGCTCGAGAGAAAGCAGCCTCGGGGGCAGCAGCGCCGGGCGGGGAGGGGGCGCCGCGCCGCCAAAGGGCCCCTCCCCCGTGGACCGACTACCTTTGTTCCTTGACTTGAGGATGGCACAAGCAGAAAGCCCAGAAAGCCCCGCGGGAAAGGGAGGGGGCTGCCGGGGGGACGCTGGCCAGTCTTTGCCTATCCGGCTCCCCAAACTGGACCACCTCCCCCCTCTCTCCCCCAGCCATTGTTCACCGAGGCCTCCGGCCGGGGGACCGTCGGAGAAGGCGGGAATGGGGGGGGGAGGCGAGGAGGCTTCCCGGCGGAGAGGCGCGTCGGGGCGCCTCCACAGCTGGAGCGGGACTACCAGGACCCCAAGCGGGGGGGGGGGGACTCCCACCGAGATTCTCTCCCGATCAGGATCCTCCGGAGCCCGCAAGCCAAGCCAGCTAAACAGACCAGCATCCGCGCCTCCCCTCGCCCCCTTTGGTTCACTCCTGGCCGGCCGCGCTGCCGCGCTGCTCTGGGTGCGGCGTGGGGGCCGCTGGTACCCAGGTGATAAAGCGAGAGCAGGATGGAGTCCTGGGAGGCACTTTCCTTTCCCGCTGAGAAGTCGAACCGGCTGGGAGGAGGGAGCAGAGAGCGAAGGGCACTCTGAGCATGTTCAGAGGCATCCTCTTCCGCCGGCGCCCGGAGGTCGCGTCGGCATTCTCGGCCCCTCCAGGGGCGACCTCCGGCTCCGGCCCCGGGAGTAAAGGCGAGGTTGGAGCCGGAGGACGGCAGCAGCGGCACGCGTGGCGGTCCCTGGCGGAGCGGCTCTCCCTTCTCCACGCGCCCTCCATCCCGGGGGAGATGCACGTGCCCCCGGGGCGGGGCCTCCCTTGTGGGTCCCTTGGAAGATCGGTGGCTCTACCATGTCTGCACGGGGATGGGGGGGGCGGATCTGGGGGCTTCAGCCGCACTGTTGACCCACCTGTCTCCGAGTGGGGCCCTTCCGCGTCCTCTTCGTGGGCATCGGCGGCGGCCCAGGCGAGCAGGGCGGCCAGCAGGAGGAGGCGGCTGCGGGGCAGCCCTCGCCAGTCCCGGGCGCGCATCGTCCTCGCTGCACGCGGCTCCCTCCACGAGTGGGACCGGCAGGCGCTCAGGACGGCCGACGGGGCGGGCGCGCCCTTTTATAGCCAGGATCTGTCGCTGCTACCGCCGCCTCCTCCGGGGAGCCCCGCGGGCTGAAAGCGCCCCCTCCTGGCTCCTGGCTCTGGGGGACTATCTCCCGGCTGAGCCTGGGAGCTCTGCCCTGCCCTGGTGCCGTTCTTCCCAGCGCTCGCCAGGACACCCTCGGCCATGGTCGCCCCTGAGACGCACCAGCCGGCTTACTCCTCTCAGCTGCTCCTACAGAGCCTCTCTTTGTCTTAAAGGCCCCTTCGGAGCTTGGTAGCCACCAGTCTAAACTACCCACAATGACCCAGAGTCTCCAATAGAGCATTGCTCTGCTGCATTGTGGGGCACCAAAGAACCTTAGCTCAGTTGGAGAGCGTTTGCCTGCTTTGCATGCAGAAGGTTGCAGGTTGAATCCCTGGCTGGCACTATCTCCAGGTAGGGTAAAGGAAAGGGTTCCTACCTGAAACTCTGAGGAACTGCAGCTGCCAGTCAGAGTAGACAGTAGTGAGCTAGGCAGCAGCCTCCAATGCTCCTACTTTAATGAGTGGTTTGGAGCTGCCTGCCTGCCAGAACCAGTGGGGTCATTCAGTGGTGAGGCCCCAGCAGCTGCTGAGGATGCTCAGGTGCACTGATCCTGTGGGGTAGAGACTCAGTTCCCAAACTGATCTCAGAAGGAGCTGCAACAGCAGGTCTCCTTTCAAGCCTTGGAAATGGTGTAAGAGGGAAGGTGGCCACATCCCAATGCAAGAGGGCAGGTGAGAATGTTCACCTGTGAATGCTGCCACACCTCCATATTTTGGAGTGCAAATCATGCAGAATCTCTACCTCTCACTAACCAAACAGAGAGTCTTGTTGCAGCTTGAAGACTAAGGTTTGTTGTGGCATAAGACCCTTTGTTGTGTTCTCTTGCATAGATTAATACTGCCCACCCCACTCCCTGGAATTTGTCGTCATATCAGTCCTAAGATAAACTTTTGGTTTTCACATACTACACATTATTATTATTATTATTATTATTTATTAAACTTGTTAGTAACTTCATCTTGTTCAAAGCAACTTACCAACCAACCAACCAACCAAAAAAACAAAACACCAAACCCTTAGAAACCGAGAGGAAATCAAGAGGAAAGAGAAAACCATTAAAATGTCCCATCCACTTCTAAAAGACCACAGATACTTAAAAGCTAAAGGCCTGATCATAGAGGAAAGTTTTCACCTGGTATCTAACAACATGTAACGAAGGTGCCAGGCAAACCTCCCTAGGAGGAGTATTCCACAAATGGGAGCCACTGCAAAAGGTTCATTCATGTGTTGCCACCCTCCAGACTTTGCATGGAGGAGGCACACAAAGAAGGGCTCTGATGATGATTGCAGGGTCTGGGTGGGTTCACATGGGGGAAGGGCCATCCTTGATGTATTGTGCTCCTGAGCTGCTTACGGCTTTACAGGTCAAAACCAGCACTTTGCATTGGTCCCAGAAACTAATCGGCAACCAGTGCAGTCAGGCCACGATTTGTCGTCTTCTTCTTCTTCTTCTTCTTACTACTACTACTAATAATAATTTATAGCCTGCCCATCTGGCTGGATTGCCCTAACCACTCTGGCTGGCTTTCAACACATAAAAACAATGATAAAATGCCAAACATTAAGAACTTCCTGATACAGGGATTGTAGTAAAGTTAGTGTTTGCTTAGTAGCCATTCCTTGGTCAAGTAACAGAGTGAAGCCTTGTGGGTAACCAACAAGCCACAAGGACCCTGGGAAATAAGTTCTGTCCCTTTAACCCCAGACTAACAGGCGTCCAGGGTGAGAAAAGTTTATTATGGGAAAGGAAACCCTTGATTTAATGGAAGGTTTGACACCTGGGTCTAAAGTTATGCGCATTCCCCTAGTGATGCTATCTGCCTTAATTGCCTGGGAATGTGCATCTGCATAAACTCCAGGAAGGGAGGAAACCCCTTTGATTTTTGGCTCTGGGTTCTTAATTGGCCCAGCTGCCAGGAGTTAGATTGATTAGTCCGCAAGCCGGTCATTGGAGAATTTGAAAATAATCCAAAGTTATGATTGGTTTTGGGGGTTCCGATGCCACATGTGAATTGGGGATAAAAGATCTGGGAAATGACTAAGAAAGCTCGCTCTGAGAAATGCTGAACCTTTGTTTGCGGAACTTAGAAGGACTCTAACTCTCCTAACTTTAAAGTAGTCGTGAGTGTGTTAGTTAGTTAGACTATGCAATGTTCTTATTTTTTGCCTGTAAACCTCAAGCGAAGTGCCTGCTAATTTAGCATGTTTTTCTTATGTTCTTTTTAAAATAAATTTTAAGAAAGAAACTGTTTTAGTTTGTGCGTGCCTTTCTCGGGGAATAGCTAATCCTAGCCTGACGCTTGGTTGCGCTCTACCGTATAATTTCTGCCTGCAAGTCTGTGGATACAGCTTGTGGGGTGGGGAGAACCAGTAATAATTGGGGCACAGCCTTCTCCCTGGGCTGTGGCTTGGAGTTCCCCGGGATATAGGGAGTGGTGGCAGCCTTACCGGTGTTATTTTGTCCTGTTTCTGTAAAACGTAATCTTGCCTGCCAGCCCTGCTCAGGAGACCTGATCTGGCCGGAGAGCAAAGACAGGTGAGGGTGGAGTGAGCGGCTGGGGGCGAGATTACCACAGGGATGCCTTCAGATGTCTTCTAAAAATTGTGTAGCTCTTTTATCTCCTTGACATCTGATGGGAGGCCATTCCACAGGAAAGGTGTCATTGCTGAGAAGGTCTTCTGCCTGGTTCCCTGTAACTTCACTTCTCTCAGTGAGGGAACTGCCAGAAGATCAGTGAGGGAACTGCCAGAAGATCGTCAGAGCTGGATCTCAGTGTCTGGGCTGGAAGATGGGGGTGGAGACACTCGTTCAAGTATATAGGGCTGAGGCCATTTAAGGATTTAAAGGTCAGCATCAACACATTGAACTGTGCTCAGAAAAGTCCTGTGAGGCAGTGAAGATCCTTTAGGACCAGTGTTATATGGTCCTGGCAGCCACTTCCAGTCACCAGTCTAGCTGCCACATTCTGGATTAATTGTAGTTTCCAGGTCACCTTCAAAGGGACCCCCACGTAGAGCGCATTGCAGTAGTCCAAGCGGGAGATAAGCAGAGCATGCACCACTCTGGAGAGATACTCTGCAGGCAGGTGGGGTCTCAGCCAGCGTACCAGATGGAGCTGGTAGACAGCTGCCCTAGACACAGAATTGATCTGCGCCTCCATGGACAGCTGTGAGTCCAAAATGACCCCCAGGCTGCACACCTGGTACTTCAAGGACACAGTTATACCATTCAGGACCAGGGAGTCCCCTGCCTCTCAGAAACAGTCTTCTGTCTTGCTGGGATTCAACTTCATTCCGTTAGGCGCCATCCATCCTCCAACCGCCTCCAGACACTCACACAGACTTTCACTGGTTCTGATTTAAATGAGAGGTAGATTAACCTGCCTCAGTGAGCAACCTGGCCACTTACTTCTGCCCCACCTGGCAGTTGATCATCCAACATGTGCTTAAAAACCTCCAAGAAAGGAGAGTCCACAATCTCCTGAGGGAGTCTGTTCCACTGTTGAACAGCTATTACTATCAGAAAGTGTTCCCTGATGTTTAGTTGGAACCTCCTTTATTGTACCTTGAATCCATTGGTGAGTTATACCCTCCAGAACAGCGGAAAACAAACTCATTCCAACTTCCATGTGACAGCCCTTCAGATATTTGAAGATGGCTGTTGTGTCTCCTCTTTTCAAGGCTAAACATACCCAACTCTTTAAACTGCTCTTTATAATGCTTGGTTTCTAGACACTTTATCATCTTGGTTGCCCTCCTCTGCACAAGTTCCAGTTTGTCAATATCCTCCTTAAAATGTGCTGCTCCAGTACTGTTACTCATTTATGAACAAGTGAAAAAGCAAAAGCCCAGTTTCCATGCGCTTTGTCACTTGTCACAGTCCTCCGTGTGCCAGTAGCAATTTACTCATGCTGGTCACATGACCTGGAAAGCTGTCTATGGACAAACGCCAGCTCCCTCAGCCTGAAAAGCGAGATGAGCACTGCACCCCATAGTTGCCTTTGACTGGACTTAACTGTCCAGTGGTCTATTATCTTTACCTTTTACCTTTGGGGACTCCACTGTTTGCTTCTCTCCATTTGGAGTACTGTCCATTTATTCCTACTCACTGGCAGAGGAACAGGGGGGTAGGGGGAGTGCACCGACACCAGCACCATCAGGGAGGGAGGTACCATCGCAGCAGCCCCCTGGACACGTGCTGCGCACCCCCCCCACACCCGGCCTGGTGTCACAGCCCCACAGGCAGCACTTCGTCCCCAGGACGCACACTCTGCCCCCAGTGCCGGGGCATGCAGCATCGCCACTGCTCCTACTCTCTTCTTTCTGCAACTTAACGAATTCCTGATCTACAAGGGGACCTCACTGGCTCTTCGTCAGTGGCTGCTAAGCTTACTCACAAGTCTTTGGCTTGTTTAAAGTTTTTTAAGTTTTTAAGGTTTTTTAAATTCCAAGTGCACCATGTCAGCCAGGTCACTTTTATCTTTATGCTTGTTGACTCCCAAATAACCCAAATAGATTAATGGAACAGGACTTTCCCTTGCAGAAGCCATGCTGGCTTTGCTTCAGTAGGGCTTGTTCTTCTATGTGCTTAGTTATTTTATCCTTAACAATACTTTACACCAATTTTCTCAAGTTATACATTAAGCTGAGCAGCCTGTAGTTTCCAGGTTCACCCCTGAAGTCCATCACCACCTCACTCCTTTCAGCAGCATTTCAAGGCCTAGAAGAGAGGCTCAGAAAGCCCTGGGGACAAAGATAACCACTTTAGCAAAGAAAATAGATTATAAGCACAGAAAATAGGGAGCTAAGCAAGCAATGATGCAGCTACTGGGACACCTTCCACACCTGTTTGCACATGCCTAGCAGCATTGGCAGCGAAGGCTGGCCTGGGTGCCTGGTGGCTTCTGTTGGCCTGGCGCTCCCTGGGTGCCAAATAAGGATGCAACGCCCAGAAGGGTCGCACATTTTATAAAACTACCATTCCACTGATCCCAGTGGTAAAAGATGCTTTTGAGCAAGGGAATTTAGTATTTTCTGAAATGGTTCAAATAAAATGACACAAAATGTCAAAGCCTATCACATTGAAAATATTTTCATTAGGCTAATAGGCTATCTTGCAAAAATTATTTAATTTTGTTCATCCTCAGCATTGCCATGCAGTTAAAAGCCTCTGAGGTCAGTTGATGGTTAAGAAATGCTACTGATCAAAGGAAGAAAGCAGAGGAGGAAGAGACCCAACAGTTGCTGCTGCCTCTGACCCCACAGGGACAAATAGCAAAATGATCCTGAATGCCTGAAGTGACTTTAATGATTTCTTGTAAACCACTTAGAGGTTTTGTTACAATTAAACAGCATATACATTTTGTATAATAGATAAAAATAAATCAAAGGTTACTCCATATTTTATTGGATCCATGTGCCTGTATTATGCAATGCTTGTTTGCCACTTGCCCCCCCCTTAATGACATTTCATTATCTGTTCAGTACCTGTACCTGCCATAGGTATATCTGGGTGAGGGCCAATAAACGGTGACTGAATCCTGACAAGGCAGAGGTCTTGTGGACTGGCAGCTCTCAGGCCCTGGAACTGGGTGCAAAGCGTGTCCTGGAAGGGCTGCGCTCCCTTTGAAAGAGCAGGTGGGGAGCCTGGGGCTTCTCTTTGACCCACATTTATCATTGGAGGCCTGGGTGGCATCAGTGACACATGGCTCTGCCAGCTGCAACCATCCCTGGGCAGAGATAAATTGGAATGCTAAATAAATAAATCTGCATTGCCAATATATTTATTTTTAATCATGTTTTTTTTCCTTCAAAAAACGAATCTTATTTGGATGCAACCTTGATCCTATGAAGAGGGAGGGGCTGGCCAGTAAGGCAGGATGAAGATCAATACAAAGCAAAGGTGAGATGGGCTGGAAACCAGGAAGGAGGGCAGGAAAGACCTGCTTCTGCTCCTTGGGAAGGTCAGGAAGGAGAGGAAGCCGACTTGGCAGCAGCTTGCTTGACTCCAGGCCTTTCCAGAGGACCTCAGCAATGCCTGGAGGCTCTCAAGCTACTGAATGCCAGAATCCCACTGGTGGGGAGGGGGCTCCACTGCTCAGGTTCTGCTTGTGAGTTTCCTAGGCCCGTTGTTGTTTAACATCTTTATACATGACTTGGATGAAGGAATTGAGGGGATGCTCATCAAATTTGCAGGTGGCCCTAAACTGGGAGGGGTAGCCAATGCCGCAGAAGACAGAATCAGGATTCAAAATGACCTTTACAGATTGGAGAACTGGGTGCAAACTAGCAGTGAGTTTCAACAGAGACAAATGTTCCTGCACTAAGGCAGGAAGAACCAGATGCACCAGGGGTGCCAACCTGAGTAAAATATTGTAGGGGCCCAGGTAAGGCCTGCCCCACATAATCAATCACATGATGCAGTGCACACACTCCATTTGAATAGGAATGTCCATCAAATTTGTGGGGGCCCAGCCCCCTCAAACATTTTATTGTGGGGGCTAAAGCCCTCACAGCCCGTAGGAGTTGGCTCCTA
The DNA here is from genome assembly GCF_965153285.1 of Podarcis tiliguerta. Lineage (NCBI taxonomy): Eukaryota > Metazoa > Chordata > Lepidosauria > Squamata > Lacertidae > Podarcis > Podarcis tiliguerta. The sequence continues at coordinate 63,601,534 of NC_139544.1, forward strand.
TGAGATGCACAAATATAGGACGGGGGACACCAGGCTTACTAGTAGTGAGAAGGATCTAGGACCACACAGCAGTGTGATGCAGCAGCAAATAAAGTTAATGCTGTTCTAGGCTGCATCAACAGAAGTATAGTATTCTGTAGAATAGTACTCCATTCTGCTTTGCTCAGACCACATTCTGAGTCCTGTGCCCTGTTTTGGGAGCCACAATTAAAGGAGGACATTGACAAGCTGGAACATGTACAGAGGAGGGCAACCAAGATGATCAAGGATCTGAAAACCAAGCCTTATGAGGAGTGGTTGAGGGAGCTGGGTATGTTTAGCCTGGAGGAGAGGAGACTGAGGAGATATGATAGACATCTCCAAATATCTCAAGGGCAGTCACATGGAAGATGGAGCAAGCTTTCTTTCTTCTGCTCTGCAGTGTAGGACTTGATCAGCTAGAGCCTGATGAAACATCAGGAAGAACCTTCTGACAGAAGGAGCTATCTCAGTCAACCTAGCAGTTCGAAAGCATACCGGGTGCTGCTGCGGCAGTCACGGTGTCCCGATGGCCAGAAGCGGTTTAGTCCTGTGGGCACATGACCCGGAAAGCTGCCTGTGAACAAACGCCATCGTAGCAACTCCAGTCGCCTTTGCGGGGACTTAACTGTCCAGGGGTCCTTTACCTTTTACCTTTTACCTATTAGACAGTGGACCAGTCTCCCTCAGGAGGGGATGGACTCTCCTTCACTGGAGGTTTTTAAGCAGAGATGGCCATCTGAAAGAAATTCTCCAGCTGAGATTCCTGCATTGCAGGCTGTTAGACTCTCGGGTCCCATCAAACTCTACCGTTCTATGATTCTATGAATACAGTTATGATGAAAAAAGAAAGAAGAACAATTGCCGGGCAATCCTATGGGGGCGGAGAAGGGGGGGAGGCCTCTATTGTGTACCGAGAGCGCGGCGGCCGCTCTCCCCGTCGGGCGACCCCCGAGTCCGCCCCCACCCGAGTTCAGCCCCGCCCGCCCGTCCGAGGAGGCGCCCGGAAGGGGCCGGACCAGCCGGCCGTTTGAACGCTTGGCGGGCGGCGCTGGACGGAGCAAGGTAGTGGAGCGGCGACGCAGGCAGGGGGCTTCCTGGGACCCCCTTGGTTCCACTGAGCGTGGCCGGGCTTGGGGGACCCCAGCCCCGCCTGGCTCTCCCGCTCCCTCGGGGCTTCCCACCCCCAAGCCCCCCGCCACGCGCGGGGACTCTTCTGCCTTACCCGGAGCCGCCATGCGAACTCCGCTTAGAGTCGGACTTTCTTCCGAGTAGACCTGAGTCGGCTGGCGCTGGACTCTCGGGGTCCCCGGAAGGGGGCTCAGGCAGGAGCGAAGCGGCCCCATTTGCCGAGCAAGGGCTGCGGGGGACCCCGGGGAAGCCTGCCCAGCCCGGGCAAGAGCGGGGTTGGCTCGCCTTGGCCCCCCACCTTTCCTCCCAGGAGCTCAAGGGCCTGACCTCGCCCTGCCCCCCGCCTCCCCATTTTAGCAGCGAGGTTCGTGGCTGACTGGATTTGGAACAAGGCGCTCCCGGTTCCACGTTGCCGCAAACCTCCAGAGAAAGGCTTTCTGGGCTGGTGGGGGAAGCTGCTGCCAGGGCCTTGTGCAAGGTTGGTGCGCTTCCTCTGAACTCAAGGCAGGGACTCTCACACCCCGGCATTTCTCCCAAGCCCGTGTTCTTCCCCCTGTTATTCTGTATTATGCCATGTTCATTGGTAGCGCTTTGAATAATAATCGACTGTGGTTCCATTTGCTGGGTGCTTGCGTCTGACCTGTGTGCCAAAGGGCTGCACACTGGCTTGTGTTGATTCTGCATAGTGCCTGGTGAAGAACCAAAGATCAGGTACTTGCACTGCTCAGGGGTCACCTAAGAGTCCTGCTGAACTAAGCTAAAGACCCCTCTTGTTCTCACAGGGGCTGCCAGGTGCCTCATGAGAAGCCTGCAAGCAAGGCAGCAACTGTGCCTCTGACCATGGAGGGGCAACACAGTCATCAAGGATAGTATCCACAGAAAGTCCAGCTCTCCTCCAGGAATTTGTCTAATCCTCTTTTGACCCTCTATTAAAGTTGCTGGCCATCACTGCCTCCTGTGAGAGCCAGTTCCATAGTGTAACTATGTGCCATGTGACAAAGTTCTTTTTGTGTGTCCTGAGGCTTCCAGCAGTCTGCTTCAATGGATGGCCCCAAATTATAATACGGGAGCTTTGTCCCTGACTCCTACTCTCGACCTTGTGCAGGCTTAAGGTCAGGCAAGGAGGAAGAGCTGGGGAGCAAGCTGGAAGGCTGCAGGTGGTAGGGCTCTGACAATACCAGGTGCTGAGAATTGCAGGTGAGGAGAGTACTGCTGTTGTGCTCATGTCCTGCTTGTGGGTTTTGCAGGTTCTTCTTATGTTCTCCATCCCTTGCATTATCTTTTAACTTCTATCATGCCCCGCCCACTTTTACTTACCTTTTCTCTAAACTAGAAAGTCCCTAATGTTGCAGCATTTCCTCTTAGGAAAGAGTTCATATACAGACATCGTTATCATATCTGAAGTTTTATTCCCAGTCCCTTTCCTAATGATCCTTAGTATGGGCTGGCTGGAGCAACTTTCTTTTCAAGGCTTCCCTTTTTCTCCCCAAGAAAAACACACAATGACCAGCACCCTTGGGAGCAGCTGCCACCCGGTGGAAGAGCAGAGAGCCCGGTGGGAGAGGAAGCGCTGTCGGACGGCTAAGGAACTGGTGGAAACAGAGCAGCAGTACCTGGAGCAGCTGGGCTTGGTAGCCACGGTGAGAAGCTGGGCTGCAGGGCCCTGGACCTTTCTCTGAGCTCAGATACTGTGCAGGACTAAGGGTGCCATTCTGCTCCCAGCTCTTTCTTGAAGGAGCAAGCTGACCCGGCTTCCTGGCTCACTTTTTTCGGTGATGTGCTGCTTTTTCTTTGTTGCTGTTAGCAGCCAAGTGGTGCAGGGAGAGAGACCAGAGGAAGGAGGAGCAGAAAGGAGAAGGCAGATTCTCACCACCCTAAAGCCCTGAGCACTGCAGCCTTCTCTTGGTGCTGGCAGGGCTCCTAAGAACATAAGCAGAGCACTGCAGCTGCAGCTGGATCAGGCCCAAGTGGGCCCACCTAGTCCAGCCCCTTCTCATAGTGACCAACCAGATGTCCCAAGTGGGAAATCCGTTAGCAGGCTCAGAGTGCAACAGCCATGCTCTCCCAACTTAGGAGTCCCAGCAACTGATATTGTTCAGAGACAAACTGCCCAGGACAGTGGAGGTGGAACGTAGCCACTGCAGTTAGTCACCATCAATGGGGCTGGGTGATATATATTATCCAAAACCAGTTTAATGTCCATATCATGATAACGGTTCCATAATTTTTGACTTGGCGATATATTGTGAACCATAATGCAAAAATCACAATGTGGGAAAAACTGTGAAGGCAGCCAATGCCTCTACAAAGCTCCACCCTTATTTCAGAAATGGGGATATGTCAGTATATTGCTTTGTTTAGCTGGTGATATATCACAGTGTTGAAAACCAGATATCTCCCAAACCTACTGTTCACCTCTACATAGTTCCATCCTTATTTCAGACATTGTGATATATCAGTATGAAGAAGGGTTTCCTTTTTTCTAGCTTTGAGTCTTCCAACACTCTGCTTCATTGGTTGGCCGTACAATAATGTATTGAAATGGTTTTGTGCGCCTTTGTTTCTAGCAGTTGGCTCTTCAAATTCTCTTTCTTTCGTATTCCCCTCCCCCCTTGCATCCCTGATTGTCTGCTTGCATTTCTTTGGCCCAAGTTGACTTTCCTTTTTGTGGTCCTTGTTTGGATAGGCCTTCCATTTTCTAAAGGAGGCCTTTCTGCCCTCTACTGCGTTCTAACTGAACTGCTATTGCTGTGGCTTTGAACGACCCACAAGCATTCTGGGTAAATCTGGCCACCATCATTTTCTTGTTCAACTTCCTTCTTACCAGACTCCTCGCTTTTGGGTAGTTATCTCTTTTGAAGTCCAATGTAAAGGTGCCATACTTTCTTGACAATTGCCCACTTAACGTTGGGCAGCACTCTGGCTGATGTCACTGGTTGGTTCAACAGCACATCTCACACCAAGCTGTGGGCCCCACTTCAAGTCCAGCATGGTCACCCCTCTGGTCAGTCACATCACCAACTGCTGTAGGATGCCGTCATTTACAGTATGTAGCAATGTTCCCCCTTGATTATGACCTGAACATGCATATATCCAGTCAAGGGTTAGGTTAGTTAGATAAGTCTTTGTATCTGGGGAGGAGTAACTGCTTTTCATGTCTCTTGTTAGTACTTTGTGGCCATCCTGAAGGCCAAAGGGACTTTGAAGCCAGCGGATCAGGAGGCTATCTTCGGGTGCCTGGAGTCCATCTGCTCTGCCAGCCGGTAAGGGACCCACCGTGGGAGTCTTTGTTGATGGGTGGGGTAGCATGGGTCTGTTGGGTGGTGGCAGTAGGTTCTGAGAGTTTTCCTCTAACTTCCTGCTCTGTATCCTGCCTGTAGCCCACATTTTCCAAACTTACAGGACCTCAGTACACTGAGACACCTCCTGACTTTAATATGGGTGGGGGTAAATGGGAGCTGGGTTTAGGGGTTAGCTTTATGATGTAGGCAATTGCACTCTCTTAAATTTTCAGATTTTATTTCAATCAGACTAAACAGACACTTGGAAGTCCTCTTTGCAAGAACCACAATGCTGCCTCTCAACCTGATATGTGTGGACTAGAGTAGGCTCTCAAATGACAGACATGGATCTGTAAAGGAAATTGGGGGAGTCAGTTGTCTCCTCAGATATTTGGGACAACCGCTGCCCCTGGCTGGATTTTGGCCTTTGGGACAACATCTTAGCTAGGCCTGTGCGATGTACCAATACATAGTTCAAATCCGGTTTGAAGCCCACGTTGCAATATTTGACCCAGCAATTCACTGTAAACAGCCTTCAAAATTCCAGAGGGCAATATAATTGTGAAAAATTTGAGAAGTCAGCCTCAGCACCTCCCCTTACCTGCAGTGTTGGTGCTTTAAGAAACAGCACTGCCTGCTTTCCTTCCTTCCTTCCATCCTTCCTTCCTTCCTTCCTTCCTTCCTTCCTTCCTTCCTTCCTTCCAGCCGAGGCACCACAATTGTGCTGGGAAGGACAGCTGAGTGCTGCCAGCCCATCATCCTCAGCCTAGGTGATGTGATCCTGCATGTGGCTGGGAAGGATGGCAAAGAGCTCTGCCAGCCCAGGGGGTGCGATCCTTCCTTCCTTCCTTCCTTCCTTCTCCTGGTCACTTCTTCTGCTCCCTCCCATCCTACCCAGCCCAGGCGCCTCGATTGTGCACATTGTTGGGAAGGACAACCTGGTGCTCTAAGAAAGAGCATGGAGATCATGCAGCAAAAAGCTTCCCTCCCGCCACAGCCCAGCCACCCCTCCTTATTTCAGACATCATGAGATACCAGTATATCACGATAGTTAGCTGCTGATATAGCCTGATGTTGAAAACCAGAGATCGCCCAGCCCTAATTTTAGCACTGTGCAAAACTCACATGTGAACAATGTGCTGAAAATATTCCATATGAACCTACCCAGATCCTGAGATCATCCACTGAGTGTACCTCCTTGTGTGCCTCCTCCATGAGAGGTCCAGAGGGTGGCAACACAAAAACGGGTCTTTTCGGCAGTGGCTTCCCATTTGTGGAATGCTCTCCCCGGGGAGGTTCGGCTGGCACCTTCATTATACACCTTTAGGCGCCAGGTGAAAACGTCCCTCTTCAACCAGGCCTTTGACTGATTGACACCTGATGCTCTTTTAAATGTGGAAACATGGATTGTTGGTTTGGTTTTGCTCATATTTTTATTATGCATTTGTGTTTAATGTTGTGTTTTTATGTTGTGAATCGTCCTGACATCTACAGCTGAATAGTATTCCTTTGGGCAGGAGGAAGCTTTGTCCTGTGTTGAGATATCAAACTCGACCCCCCCTTGGTGCAGAACAGAGCCTACCTCTGAATCCCTGTGAGCTCCCCTCCAAGGCAGGATATCTCCTGCAAGGCAGGATATGCCACTAACCACAAGTGTCGTGGATAGTCCCGCACCCACCTCTCATATAGCCCCTTATGGAGGCTGGGGAGGGGGGAGCAAGGGGGAGCGCCAGTGTGAGGCAATACTGGCAAAGTGGCATTGCCCCCCACAAACCTCTTGATTCAAGGAGCCCTCTCCCGCTTTGCACCCAGGACTCTGCTTTTCCATCTGGAGGGAGGCCGCTTGGGGCTTGGCCTGGAGGGTTTCTGCCACCAGCTGGTTCTCTACGTCTGCTATGCTGAAAACCTGGGAAAGGCCCAGAGCACCTTGGAGGTACCTGCTTCCTTTTTCTGTCCCTGTCACACCCTTTGAGCAGGAATCTTGCAGGTCGCTGCTCTGGGCACACAGCCCCCCCCCCAGGCCTGGAGCCTTTTCCTCCCCTTTGCTGATCAAGCCGTGTCAGTGATGTTTTAGCTGTGATTCCTGCCTTGCAGGGGGCGGGGCTAGATGCCTCTTGGAGCCCCTCCATCTCTACAATTCTGTGATGACCTGGGGTGGGGAGTGGGTGGCAGGTCAGCTAGTGACTCCTGCTTCTCCTCTCTTGCCCTTCCAGAGGCAGGTGCGGAAGAACAAACCCTTTTCCCGCTTCAAGAAGCTCCAGGAGTCCCGGCCAGAGTTTGGGGGCCTTTGCCTGGAACAGCTGCTCCCGCTGCCCCTCCAGAGGCTCTCTCGGTAGGTGGCCGCCTCTGCAGGAGGATGCTGTGCTCATCACATCTGGGAGGGGCTGCTCAGCTGGCCCCACTGGGGCTCCACAGCCTGGCTGCACCCCCTCAGCCCCAGGGAGGAGGCTGCTGGAGGGCAGAGCCGGAAGGCGTGCACCTGCCCCTCCTTCCCCACCCCATCTGACAGTGCCCCCTCTCTTTGGCAGGTACAGGCACTTGCTGAAGGATTTGGTAGGAAATACCCACCCAGAAAGCTCTGACTTTAAGCAGCTGACAGGTAGGATATTAACTTTTCTGTGAGCAGCCTGGGGGACTTGCTGAAGGGCGGGGAGAGGGGAATCAAGTAAATAATATGAACTCCCTTGAGCCACAGAGGCTCCAAACTACTTCCCCTGGGTGTGGGTGTGTGCCTTGTCTCAGGTGATGTTGTGGTCCTTGCAGGAGTTCTGAAGTCTGTCTCTGAGGCATATCACCGAGTCCAGGAAATATCTCGTTGCCGTGACAATGCCAACCAGATGCGCCGGGTTCAGAAGCTGCTTAAGGGACAGAAGACCCGGATTCTGGCTCCAGGTGGGTCCTCTGCTTTGGTAACAGGAGACAAAGAGGCAGGGCAGGCAGCAAAGAAGCCACCCTTCAGCTGGCTAAACCACCTATCTTTGCTCCTCAAACGTGGCCCTACAGGACGCTTTGGGTTCATGCTTGTGCTGCTCTGGGATGCAGCTGACGGGCAGCTCCTGGGGCTGGACATTTCTGGCAACTGGAGCAGAGATCATTTGCTAGAGCCAGAGTGGTCTCTGGCGATTCCACCCCAAAGACTCCCACCTCCCATTTCTCGTCCTTGCTCAGCCCCCATTTCCTCTGCCTGGACCCCATCATTCCACCTCCTCCTCCTGCACTGATTAAGGCAATTCTCCTAACGCTTTGCTGCTTCGTTTAAAAAGACGATTCAGTGGGGAAAGCAGTGGCCTCACCTGAAATGGAATGGCCTTTGAGCTAGGCAAGAGCAACAGCGCCAAGGATGCTGCTCAGCTCCTCACAAGACAAGCAGCCATGGAGCAGCCCTTAGTGACAGAGTCCCACCATCAGCACAAGGAGAGGGGCATTGCATTGGGCATAGAGCGCAAGTTGCATTGGGTGGACCACAGGGCGTCATGGGGGGGCTCTGAAGGGCAGCATTGGAGCTGCAGGGTGGCACACGAGTTGGTTCCTGGTACTGGCACTGCAAGGCAGCACAGCCAATGTCCGGTTGCTACGCCGCTGAGGACAGAGGAGCTCCCCGTGGATTTGCAGGTTTGGGATGCTCCTCAATCCAGCATTGCTTGGGAAGCTTCAGGCAGCTGTGACTCGTGCATTTCAGGGGCTGGACTAGATGACTGGGCGCCTTCCAACTCTACAGTCCTAGGATTCCATGTTAGGGATGCTGGCAACTCCTACGCTATGGGTGACTCACATGCCAGCCTCAGAACGCAAGATTATTTCGGGCTTTTATTTGTTGTGACTTACAAACCTTCGCTTTGTTTCTCTTACCATGAAAGGGCTTTCCAGGCTGGCAGTGAGGCATCTGCAGCCACATCCTGCGTGCACAGGGCTGCTCTGCAACCTTGGTGCTCCCACCTCCAGGCTTTATCCACCCCAGTGCATAGGGGTGGGTTTGCCCCTTTCCCTTGTCCTTCCTCTCCCTGTTCTCTGTGGCTAAGGACCTCTGTGGCTAAGGACCTGGTCACAGATGAAAAGCTGGAGGGAAACCCAAGAGACAGGGAAAGATACTCAGGCGAAGGGTCACCAGGTCCCTGCAAGGGCCAGTCGGGAGTGAGAAGCCCTTATGCCGCCCTGGAAAGGCTGGTGTGCAAGTCAACCTGTGCTCTGGCTATTGCTGGTTTTGCCTTTGTGTTCCACCTTTTCTCCAAGGAATACAAGGCGACATACGTGGTTCTCCCTGTCCCCCTTTTATCCTCACAACCACCCTGTGAAGTAGGGGAGCCTGGTAATCTCAGCAGATTCCTCCGGTGTGACAGTAGCAAACCTCCTCCATGCTGGGGAGAAAGAGGGCAGAGTCTCATCAAGACAGAGCCATGCATTGATGGCTGAAAAGGCCATGAGAGCAGCTTACTGGCCCAACAGGGTCCCGGCCTGTCAGGGAGCTGCCGCCCTCAGTGGGTCTGGGGAGGTTGCCTGACTCCAGCAGTCCCAACACCCAATTGGCCTCTGTGGCCCCACATTTTGTCACAGGGCGCTGGTTTCTCCGGGAAGGCTGGCTATCGGTGGTGCCCCCCAAGGGGGAGGAGCTGCAGCGCCGGATGTTCTTCCTCTTCTCCGACATCTTGCTGGTGACCAAGCCCTGCCACCCGCTCCACCCCTGGAACGCACACAAGTTTGCCTGCCAGGCCGTCCTCCCTCTCAGGCAAGGCACGGTGCAGAAAGTCTTCGGTCACACGCAGAGCCAAGGGGGGCTGCTCAGTGTAAGTTCTTCCCAAAGCCAGCAAATTCTGCCTTGGTGTAGGAAGCCCCTGTCCCGACCACCTCACTTGGGGGGTCCACACCTGGCCTGCTGGGTAAATCCTGTGGTAGCAGCATCAGGGCAGGTGCAAGGGGCAGAGAGGCAACACGCTGGCTGAAGCAAGTCTGCTGTAACAACAAAGGGGAGCTGCTGGGGTGTGTTTGCGTGCGCACAACAGGAACAAACACCCAAAGGTCCAAGAAATGGGTGGGGATGGGGGGCTGCTGCTCTGCCACAAAGGGCCAGGCAGTGCTTTTCTGGGCTTCTGGCAGGCCTCCAGGCACCCCCCGTCATGGGCTGCCTTGAGAAGGAAGTCCTGGACCACCTTTACCTGGGCCATTTCTGTGGCCCAACCTCCTGCCTTAGCCCAAGAGCTTGCCATCTCCCAGCAATGCTTCCCTTCTTCCAGGTCTCCTTCCCCAACAGGACGTTGCTGCTGATGTCGTGTAATCAGGAGGACTTTCATGAATGGCACCAGACCCTGTTGACTGCTGTCAGGTAGGCTACACCCCGCCCCTCTGCTGACTGTGGAGACATTGCTGGGCTTGTGTTTTTTGAGATCCAGAATTCACCTCCTTCCCTTTCCACCTACAGGCAGCTGCAGATGGACTCCCCTCCTGCTGAATAGAGGACCTGCACAGGGCCCCCTCCTGCTGGGGCCAGACAAGCCAGGACCAGGCCAGTGGGTGCCAACGGCTGTGCGGGCTACAGAAACCACTGGTTACCAAAGCCACCATTTCCCTTCTTTGGAAGCCGCAGCCCAAGGCCCAACCTGACCTAGCACTGGCCCATCCTTGCTTTTGCTTCCCCTTGACTCTACCTGGAGACCCGCAAGATGTCCAGAATTGGCCTGTTCATTGGAGCTGCTACCTGCAAGGCCACTCTGCCTGTTCAGGCTGCAGAGGCACCTGAGCCTTAAGCATAGTCAGGTGAAGGAGCAAAATGTCCGTCTGGCTTGAGCTGCATCAGCAGTCTCACTCCAAGATGGCTGGAACAAAAGGTGCAAGTTTCCCTTGGCTTGAACAAGCTGTGACCTTTTAAAATCTGCATTTTACCTTCATGACTGTATAAAAAATGACAATCCTTTTAGAATTCTTAACACTAGACTGCTTCTGGGGCCAAAACCCCCCGTGGGTCCGTTTGGCATGATGAAGATGGTGAAGGCATGATGCCTCTGAGCGGTGTATCCTGTGCAGCTGCTGCTCCCTGTTTATTCTCTACTACTAAGAAACAAAATCCCTTGAAGAATCTGATGTACAGTGTGGTCTCCGCAAAGTGATTAAAGTCTGTGATGTCAGCAAGCACCGTGATGTCTTAAGCCAGGGGTGAGGAACCTGCATCCCTCAGCAAGGCAGAAAAGGGGAGACCCCAAGAGAAAAAGGTTCTTCACGCTGGCCTTAAGCAACTTTAGTAAGTTCCTGTTCTTAAGGATGCCCTCCGCTTCTCTGCCAAGGGATAGCTGTGTGGACCTGGGATTGGACACAATGCAGCCCAAGGTTTCTCAGGAGATGGGAATCTGCCCCTCCTCTCTCTACTTGCCCTCTGTGTGACCACCCAAGTAAAATGCATCTCCATAAGGCAACAGCTTCCGCAAAGAATTGGCTTGTCAAGTTTAACTGAAGTATGTTCTACTCACTCCTGACACTTATAATTGCAATTATAACCATTTTTACATTGCCATCACAAAATATATTTTGAGATTATGGTTTTTGTGTTACCAGTGTTCAAGTTTTGTGTAGCTTTAATATACTTTCTTTGATATTTTGGTGTATTAAAACCTATCTTTTAACCTCAGCTGGAAATGTAGCAATGTGAGTTGTTTAAAATGTCATAGAATCATATAACTGTAGAGTTGGAAGGGACCCCAAAAGTCATCTAGTCCAACCTCCTGCAATGTAGGAATCAGAGTTACCGAGTCCCTGGCAGATGGCCACCCAATCTCTGCTTTAAAACCTCCAAGGAAGGACAGACCCTAACCTCACGAGGGAATCTGTGCCACTGTCGAACAGCTCTTACTGTCAGCAAGCTCCTTCTGACGTTGGGGCAAAATAAATGAAAAAGCAAAGCGATGTACTTCTTTTAATAAAAGACTTTTAATGAGAGGGGAGATCTGGGATTTACAGAAATGATCCAGTGGAAGTTACTAGTTAAATGCAAAGGTTGGTTTTCAAACAGTGGCTCCAGTTGCTGGCGGCGCTTTTGTGTTCCTAAAGCAGCCTTTCTCAAGCTTGTGTCCCCAGATGTTGCACTATAACTCCCATCATCCCTGACCACTGGCTCTGCTAAATAGTGATTATGGCAGTTGTGGTTCAACAACATCTGGGGACACAAGTTTGAGAATGGCTGTCTTAAATTGCGAGAGCACTCCAGCATAAGGTTTTCTCCCTCCCCAACTTAACCACCTAGTCCTAGTAAGTCACCTGCTCCTGGCTCCGCTGGTGCCACTGCAGCCAGATATGTCACCAAGCACCATCACTCGGCTGCAAGCATTCAGAGAAACCAAGGCATTTGCCCCACAGCTGCTGTCGTTTATTTCGGTGTGCATGAAGGTAAGAGAGCTTCTCTTTTTTCAAGTTTCCAGTCCCAAGAGAAAACTAGTAACCTGCATAGCAAAGTAGATGAAAGCAGGGAGGTGGTCTCAAAAAACCCAAAGAAATGCAGCTCCTCTCCCCAACATCAAGGTGAGGTCGTAGGCAGGCTTCCAAGTGACAGAAGGGGAGGAAGTGGTGTCTGTCCTTCTGTCTACACTGCCGTGCCCTCAGATGGGCTCCCCTGGAGCGGAGCTTCCGCCGCCCTCAGAGCATCCTCCCGGAAGCCCTTCAGCAGCTGATTCACCAGCGTCTTCTCGCTGTCGCGCTTTGGGCGCAGGAGGGGCGGGAACGGGTTCCCCTTGTACTCAATGACGGCCATCTCAGCACGGTCCAGGTTCTCCCGGTTGGGGATCCGCAGCAGGCGTGTGTAGTTGCTGGAGTGTGCCTGGAAGCGAGGAGCCAGCACCTTGAAGAGCTTGTGCAGGAGATCCTTCTCCTGGGGTGGGGGAGGCAAAAGAGGGGGGCTCAGTGGGGGCAGAGTTGGCAGGAGACCCTCCCCCCCAGAAGGGATGCAGCCTCACCGTCAACCAGAAGTCGGCCATGCGCATTGCTTGGGGGTCCGTGTCCCCACGCTTGGCATAGTTGATCAGCTGAAGGGAGGAGAGAGAGGAGAGGATGTCAAGGTAAGAACAGCCTACCAGATCCGGCCAAAGGGGGTTCATGTAGTCCAGCATCCTGTTCTCACAGTGGCAAACCAGGTGCCCCCAATGGGAAACCTGCAAGCAGGATTCGACCACAACAGCAACGCTCCCCTCACGTGGTTACCAGCAGCCGGTATTCACAAGCATTGCTGCCTCCAGCTGTGGAGGAACAGCAGAGCCATCCCGGCTAGGGGCTATCGGGGACTTTGTCCAGTCCTCTTAAAGCCATTCAGGCCATCACTGCCTCCTGTGGCAGGGAGTTCCAAGGTTGAACGATGTACACCTGCCCTGAATCTCCCAACATGCAGCTTCACTGGACGCCCACAAGTTGGGACTGTTATGAGAACGGGAGGGACGCTGCCCCCTTTCCTCCACCCCCTTGATCCTTTAGCCCTTTCCTAACTCGGCAATAACCCTTTTGAGGATGCGGCCGCGCCAGAGGTTTGCCTCATGGCAGATCATTTTGCTAACGGTCCCCAGGAAGGGCTTTGCTTTTTCATGGCCGCGCGCACGCGGAGGGCATTTCACGGGCATTTCTCTCTGCGCGCCCGCCCGCCCGCCCGGACGCGTGTCTACGAGGCTCTCGCGTTCCGACGTGCACCGCTCTCGCCCGCCCCCTCTCACCTGTTCGGCGTAGAAGCGCATCTCGTCGGCGCGCCCGCGAGGGGCCTCGATCCGCTCGTGGCGCACCAGGGCCGTGACCAGGTTCCGCAGCAGGTCGAGGCGCGAGCGGGGCCCGAGGCCGAGGCGCCGGTAGACGCGCCCGTGCTTGATCCACGCCGACGCCGAGAGACGCATCGCGGAGCCACCGAGCGGCCACGCCGGAAGCGCCCTCGGTCACGTGGCCCGCGGGGCGAGAGGGAGGCGGACCCCGCCCCGCCTCGCTGTCATTGGCCGGTGTTCCCGGCGGCGGAAGTCCCGCCCCGTGACGTCGGGGCTCGGGGCGCCGGTCCAGCAGGTTCCGCGAGGCGGCGCGGCGAGAGGAAGAGGCGGGGCGGCCTCCGCCTCCTTCGCCCCGACGGGGAAAGGGCGCCGCCGGCTTCCCGGGCTGCTTTCAGGATTCTGCTGGTCATGAGAATACCCGACCAGTTGCGATGCAGGAACTCGATTCTGAAGCCCCCAGTGCAATGCCTGCTCCACTCCAGAATAAATCCTGGCTGTGCCCAAGCCAAAAAGCAGAGACATCACCTTGCCGACAAAGGTCCATATAGTGAAAACCATGGTTTTCCCAGTAGTGCTGTATGGAAGTGAGAGCTGGACCATAAAGAAGGCTGATCGCCGAAGAATTGAAGCTTTTGAATTCTGGTGCTGGAGGAGACTCTTGAGAGTCCCATGGACTGCAAGAAGATCAAACCTCTCCATTCTGAAGGAAATCAGCCCTGAGTGCTCACTGGAAGGACAGATCCTGAAGCTGAGGCTCCAAGACTCATGAGAAGAGAAGACTCACTGGAAAAGACCCTGATGTTGGGAAAGATGGAGGGCAGAAGAAGAAGGGGATGGCAGAGGATGAGATGGTGGGACAATGTTCTCAAAGCCACAAACGTGAGTCTGACCAAACTGTGGGAGGCAGTGGAAGACAGGAGTGCCTGGCGTGCTCTGGTCCAAACGACTCAACAACAATGCCTATGCCAGCGGCACACATTTCTGCTGTGGTTTTGGACAATTATCAAAGCATTTCCGAGAGATTTGACTCTGTTCACTCATGCTGCCTACCATCCTATTTTGACTCTTAATACCTTTGAGGTTTTTAAGCAGAGGTCAGTCGGCCCCCTGTCAGGGATGCTTTAGTTATGATTCCTGCATTGCAGGGGGTTGGACTAGATGATTTGGGGGGTCCCTTCCAACTCTACAATTGATTCAGTGTTTCTGTGAATGTGTGAGAGAAGACTATAGACATGTTGTAAGAAAAAAATCATCTCATTTCTGGGGTCCCGTATAGAGCCCCCTGGGAAGGTCTATATGGGTTTGAGAGAAGAAGCAGAGGCCAACCAGAGTATATGGAAGCAAAGCTATATAGAATGTATAGACTTAAATTATCATCTTATTTCTTGTGTAAATAATAAACTTTATTGTTTTACCTGTACCCGGTTCTTTGACTTATATATGTACTATGTAGATCACAGAAGGGCATCATGCAATGTAGGGGGGGAAACACCATTTGACAGCTTCTATGAATGAGCCCTCATTCACTGAATGGAGTGGATTGACATTGTGAATTGGTGTTATTCATTATAGATACAGTAGATGGCGCTGTGTAGCCGTCAGCTCTTTCGCTGCTGGGAAAGGATAAAGTAACTTTATACATAAGTGTCAGAGCTGGCTCCTGGTCCCAGCTCACAGAGGACCAACGCTAGCCGGTAGTAATGTATAAAAGTCTTTATTGAAGTACCGTTTCCATTTCCAATCCACAGCGTCCCAGCTCTACGTCTAGGGTTTAGACCGGCGAAGCTCCATCTGAATCTCCGCCCCCTGTACACCAGTTTAAGACTCTAACCTTACTCCACCTCTTCCTTCTCTCCTTTCTCCTCTGGGTCCTGCTACCCCCCTGGGTCCCTTCCTTCCTGGACTCTTCCGACGCAGACGTTGACCCCCCTGACTCCTCCCTCTCTCTTCGACGGGCTTTAGGACCCGGCTCCCTATCCGGGCTGCCAACTGTGCTGCCCTCCTGTACATTTGAACTTGGCGCGCGCGCGCAGCTTTTAACCTTCCTCTTGACCGTTTCCTCGCTCCCCGACAGAGGCGTGGTCAATCCTGCCTCATGTTCTCCCGCTGGCAGCGCGCCGCCTGATCCCGATGCCTGGGACTCCTCCCCCCTACTGCACTCTGGTGTGGACGCTGGTCCGGATTTCCAACTGCTGCTCTCTGAGTCCCCTCTGGCCCCTTCTTCCTGAAGTGCCCCCCTGGGCACTCCCCTTGCCCTAACCATGGGAGCCCCTTTTTGTGAATCCTCCGATTCACTGGAAAGACTCAGAGACCTCGGACCGCTGTCGTCGCTGACATTTCCTTCGGACTCCTCCCCCTCGCTCTCCATTTCCTCCCTTTCCTGTGCCTCTGCTCCTGAACCCCTGACAATAAGTATCATTTATTATACCTATTTTCATTTGGCTGAAGATAATTTCTTATAACGGACACACAGCTCCTGCAGGAAACACCGTCCTGGGGAATGAGGAGGTTCTGGAACGTTGCCTTGGTTGGAGAGTTCTAGGCTGGCTGTGCTCACAATAGGTTACCAAGGGCGCTGGGTAGAGGAAAGATGCAGCTGGAACCTGGGCAGTACAGAGGGATGGACGCCTGCTGGCACTGACCATGGCTGGTGGGTACCAGCTTTGGGCACCCTGGTCTCCTCTTGATGAGTCCCTGCAATGGCTGAGGGGTGCCCGGTCTGTTGGCACCAAGCACCCCTTCCGAAGTGGGCAGAGCCCAGCAGCAGCTGACCTGGAAGTGCAGCTTTGCTTCCAGGGACTTAGCCTGGTGTTAGAGCCTGGTGCAAAGACGGGGGCAGGGCAGCTGCAACCTCCTGGAGCCGCAGGAGAGACAAGGGGGCGCTCCAGCAGTGTGCACAGGCCACAGGTCGTGCGCCTCTCAGGGCTTGACTCTGTCTTTGGACACCTCGTGACAGCACAGCCCCCACGCTGGACTGGCTCTCTCAGGGTTTCTGAGTCCTCGGCCTTCAGTCAAGTCATAAGTCCCCGCCAGCGCTGGCCCCGTGGACTCCAGGAGCCACAAGTGCGCGTGGCTATGGCCATGTGCCGACAGATGCTGCGAGCCATCCTTCTTCTCTATGCTGTCTACAAGAAATGTGCTTTTGCCCTGCAACATTCCCGCTGAGAAACTTTCCTGACTAAGAAGGGTCATGGCTATGTGGCACGTTAGCAGATCCCTGTACATGTGCCCCAGCAGGCTGGCCTATTTCCTTGCTCCCCAAAGAACCAGCAGCCTCTATTTCTCAGTCATGTTCCTCCCATTGAGAGACAAAACTTAGTTACCAGTGTCAGACTATAAGGTGTCAGTCCATGGAGGGGCACACTTCTCAGTTTGCAGAGTCCACCATATGGCCTTTGATCCCCTACAAAGAAGAACAGACAAAGGGTTCTATAGAAACTCTGAAGCTATCACCCTTGCAATATGAGTGGCTCTTCAATGGAAGGAGCAGGTCAGATACCAAAAGAGTATAAAAATAAATAGTTCAAGAGCAGTGGAATTTGGATCTAACTTGAATTTTCCCTCTTCCTCATTGATTTATGATATTCAGAGACATGTAGGTTAAATATAATTTGTACATCCTTAGGAGTAAAGGAGATTATTTCCCCAAAAGCTGCCGACCTCTTGTTTTCAACGTGCTAAATGGAGCCTGTAGGGGAAATATTTTAAAATAGAAGCGGAAACCTATTTGTGAAGCAGAGAGACTTTAAATTTTCAGCACTGGAGAAACATTCTGCTCTACTGAATGAAAATGAAAAACAATTGTAAAATTAGTTCAAATATTCATTAGCCAACAAAGAATAATATGTGGAACTGAAGACCACACAGACATGTTTGTGGATTGCCAGGTGGAGGAGTTTTTAGAGCATATATAGATAGATATATATAACCTTTGGCTACGAAAACTCATCTGCCAACCTTCCTCAGCTAATCAAGTGCAGAAATATTTTGATGGTGAATTATCCCCTGTGTCATCTGCCAGTTTTTCCAACTCAGTCTTCCTCTGATAATTTATGTATAACTAGAAGCACTAGACCGTCCCCCAGTTACCCCCACATAACACAGCAAGGATGGAATAACAAAAGCCCCACAAATGGAGGTCTAAGGTTGTGGCTCAGATGGGCCTTGATTGACCAGTGGCACTTAACCAGCTACTCACAAGCCCCTCCAATCAGTCAGGGAGAGGTGCTTGAGCCCTTTTGAAAGTTGGCAGGGGGCTACCACCTGGAGCTATTCCCCCCCTTCCCTGCAGTTAGAGTACTCAGGGGATTGGTGATGGTTTATTTAGGACAAAAGTTTGGACTGTGGTTGGGTTCTTGTTTCAGCATCTGGGGCTACATTAGCCCCCTTCAATTCCTAAAGCTGCTTGTCCAAATTCAGTGATGCCCCCTGCCAGATCTACGCTTTGGACTTGGAACTCTTTAAGCACTCAGAGTGGGTGACTGAGATGCAGTTAGAGGAACGAGCTGTTCTGGGGTTGGTTGCTATCTGGCAGCAAGAACCCCTCTGTGGAGGGTGGTGACTGGTGGGCATTAATCCTCCCTCCCTGCCATAGGCCAGCCTGCTACCTAAGACTGCCCAAGACCCCCCAGGCCTCCATCCTGCTGGATAAGCAGCATACCATTATGGATATGCCAGGATGCTTGCCCATTTGGAATGGGGAAATGGGATGTTAATGCCACATGTCTAATGGGAATGGGGCTTTTGAATTCTGAATTACAGCTAATGTAGTTATTGCTCAATTCTAATCCACATGGGAATTGCAATTATTCAGTTGCTGAGGAGAAAGCCATTGGCTCTATGTGCTTGGAAGTTAAAAGTTGAGTTATGCTGGGAAACTGGTGGGTGAATGTAGGGGAAGGGCACGTGAGGTGGAGGGAGAGTAGAACGCTCCATTGCACAAGTGGAAATCTTTGCATCCGGCTTCCACTGACAGGACTCGTCAGTTGAATCCCACCCTATACGTCCAGATAGAACAACACTAGAGAATCTGATATTGCAGAACACGCCCTTACAGCCACCTCTGCCATGGAGGTCCACTGGGGTTAGAAGTGAGGGACAATGTTTGTAGGTATGTGCCTTGCTTCATGCTTTTGAAAACCAGGGCAATCATGATTGACAGCTAGATGATAACTTACCAAGGAGGATGGCAGAGGACTGTTGGTTGGAGGTGGTTTCTGGACAGTGCTGTGGAATCATAGAATCATAGAGTTGGAAGAGACCACAAGGGCCATAGAGTCCAACCCCCTGCCAAGCAGGAAACACCATCAGAGCACTCCTGACATATGGTTGTCAAGCCTCTGCTTAAAGACCTCCAAAGAAGGAGACTCCACCACACTCCTTGGCAGCAAATTCCACTGTTGAACAGCTCTTACTGTCAGGAAGTTCTTCCTAATGTTTAGGTGGAATCTTCTTTCTTGTAGTTTGGATCCATTGCTCCGTGTCCGCTTCTCTGGAGCAGCAGAAAACAACCTTTCTTCCTCCTCTATGTGACATCCTTTTATATATTTGAACATGGCTATCATATCACCCCTTAACCTCCTCTTCTCCAGGCTAAACATGCCCAGCTCCCTTAGCCGTTCCTCATAAGGCATCGTTTCCAGGCCTTTGACCATTTTGGTTGCCCTCCTCTGGACACGTTCCAGTTTGTCAGTGTCCTTCTTGAACTGTGGTGCCCAGAACTGGACACAGTACTCCAGGTGAGGTCTGACCAGAGCAGAATACAGTGGCACTATTGCTTCCCTTGATCTAGATGCTATACTCCTATTGATGCGGCCCAGAATTGCATTGGCTGTTTTAGCTGGGTACTTGCTGTTGTCTATAGAGAATCTCTCTTTCTCATGCTCTCAGTCCAGCTAAGGGGCAATACTGTGTTGTTGTTTTTAAAGTGTTTTACTGGAAGTTCCCTTAAGCTCTGGCCAAAAAAAGAGAAGAAATGTTCTGTATATTTTCTGGCCACCAGCAATGGGGAACTGATAGTATTGCTTAAACAAATCCATACCACGAGAACAAGATTTGATTCAGTTGAGCAATTGGGGAAATAAGGAATATTTCCAAAAACCGTTTGCAAACTAGAACTTCCCCATTTTTAGAGCTCAAGCACAAAGACATGGGACCAGAAGGGCCCTGGGCTCCTATTTACATCCTGTTTTAGGTTTCATCAGTGGCGTAGCGTGGGTTGTCAGCACCCGGGGCAAGGCAAGTAATTTGCGCCCCCTAACCCGTGGATTTTAGCAGGGGCAGAGAGCTGCGAGCGCCCCCCCCCGATGTTGCGCCCAGTGCGGCCGCCTCCCCCCTGCACCCCCACGCCACGCCAGTGGGTTTCATGTCTGATGTGTCATTCCCTCTCTCTCATCCATCATGCCCCTGATCCCCATTGCCCAACCCTGCTTAAACCCAGCAGTACCCCTCAACTTAAGAGGAGAGACGTGTGTTGCTTGATATAGCTATCTTGACATTTGAGTTTCCCCCTCAGCTGACAGCTTCAGGAAGGCAGTTGCACCTGATGTAGGGAGAAAGGGCTCTTCCTCAGCACTGCAGGCCCAGTCCAACTCAAGGCAATTCTGGTCCTTTGGAGGGTTAATAGAATGCCTGGAGAACTTCATAATAATAGGATGTACCAGAAGTTATAAGCAGGAGAAAGTCAGTTAGTTAGTAATGGGAATATTATAGGGTGTGTTCTGATTTTAAATTGACTGCAAACTTGGGGTCCATGTTCCAATCTATCTGACATTTGTAAGTCACCCCAGAAATCTGTCACTATCTGTATAAGGTCATGAGTTTAGACAAGAGCTGGGAGCTGAGTGGTGGGAGAGATGGCAAGGAAGCATGAAGGTAGACTGCGGGAAATTATGATGTGTATGTGTGTGGCAGTGCGCTGCTGCTGTCGCAGCCGGATCACATGTGCGAGAAGTGATTTTTCTGGTGTGTGTGTGCCCATACAGCTCCTTGCCGGGGTGCAAGGGACCTAGATACACCTCTGCACCTCGCTGCAAATTATGATGAGACGATGATGCTTAACCTAATTCTGTTATTTCTATTTACCAATCAAGCAAGAAAAGAGTTTTGTTTATGTTCAGTTTATTGAAGATTTTCAAGCAGAGAAGCTCTCAATCGAAAGCAAGATGACTCACCACCCCAGACACACTTAAAAATAATAATCACTTTCCCTCATATAGAAAGAGGGCCATTTCCCTCCAACATGGGGTGGGGCACAACATGCCAATGCTAGCCCAGAAAGAAGCAGCTGGATTTTGATTATATAGCAGTAGGTAGATGTTTCATCAAAGGGGATCTCAAGAGAAATGCTGGAATTCATTCAGGACCATGGAGCTCAGAGTCTGCAACCTTTTGTCCATCCTGAGAGATCTTTTCCTTTGCAATGATTCCTCCAAGCAACCCTAAAAGTCAGAATAAGAGCAAAAAATGAAGCAAGGGAAGCCACGTGACTGTTGCTTGGATAACTAACTACAAGTGAGGTGGATCTTCTTTAAAAGCTCCACAACATTTCCAAGTGAGGCATTTGTGTCAGCTGCAGGGTCATTCTTTCTGTTCATGCTGATGATCAGTTTAAGCGGTCAACGGGAAGTCTACCTATTAACAGCCCATGGTGCCCTTCTAGCAAAATTTTGCTTCCCATCCCATGGATCTTTACTGCTCAGTCATGGATACAGCTGTCGAGCTGCTCAACTGCCTCATTCCTTGAGTCTGAGCAACTGAATCTGTATCCACCTCCCATGTGCCGGTTCATGACTAGGGGCTTCCAGATTTCACGGTCCTGCCACTGAGGACTTCTTGGATCATTCTTTGTCTAGCTCCTCCCCTTTGACCCTACCGCCTTGGGGGACCCTGCTGGGAGTTCGAGACTCCCGACTGCCTCGCTCCCAAGGGTCATAGGAACGTGCAAGCCCACACACCACGACAAGGTGATGATCCAGTGAGTGAAAAGCACATTCAGAGGCATATTGTGCCTAACAATGGAGGTGGAACAGAGTCATTGTGGCTGCTAAGCATTGATAGCCTTCTGTGAAAGACCTCCAAGCAAACTTGGGAAGTGAACCATCTGCCCCAGGACTTGGCTCCAGCCCATGACAGAACTCAGACTGTCTCCTCCTTTCCTGCATTCCAATTTATTTATTACTACATTTATACCCCACCTTTTCTCCAAGGAGCTCAAGGTGGCATACATGGTTCTTCCCCTTAGAAAAACACTGTAGGCTGGGTTGTGAGACAGTGACTGACTCAATGTCAACCTGTGAACTTCCTGGCTGAGTCAGGATCTGATCTCTGGTCTCCCAGGTCCTCTCTTACCACTACTCCACATTGGCTCAGTTGCCAAATCATTTCCTTAAATCCCCACCAAGACAGCTACCAAGTGTTTGCTGCACACAGTGGTGGCTGGCTTTGTGATGCGGGGGGGGGGGGGGCTGCGGTCTTTTCCTGGCTTCCCAGCACTGTGTGATGCTGCCAGTTACTCAGGGGAAGTGGAGAAGGGCAGCAGGGTCCCAGAGCAGTGAGGGCACTACTGGCTGTACATTTAAGGAAGCATCTGTAGCCTTTGTCAGTGCCTATTGGGGAAGGACCTTTAACTGCCAGCTATACAACAGTCAAGTGAAACCTCCTTCCTCTTCACAGTTATGTGAACTGAAAACTTGGCTGGTATTGAATGTTCCAAGCACTGAGATATTAGCACTTACCAGGCGTTCATCCCTTGGGGGTCACGGACAATCCTCTTGACACAGTTAATATCATCTGTGATGTCATCATTTAAGAACGCTGGCAAAGATTTGTCAGAAAGCAAAGGAGGTTACTGGGGATTCCTAAAATGCAAACCCCAGAATACAAACACCCCCAAGTCTGCAGGGGCTGCCTCTGAACTGTGGGAAACCTTTTCCTAGAGGTCCATCCAACTTTTGGGGAACACTTAAAGCATTTCCCCCTTGAGCTGGCATTCAATCGTTATAGCACCAAGCGGGGGATCCCTTCTAGTCAGCTGCATTCTAGCCAGAGAAAGAAATCAGTTCTTTAAAAATGGCCATCTCATCCTCCATCCAGACAAGCAAGGTCACAGTTCCAGGACACATTGCAACCCGGTAGAAGCAGGAGGATACAGAGCAGAGGCAGTGGGGCAGAGCATGGCGTAGTGAGATGTCGTGGCCTAGGGCGTTGTTCCCCAGTCTGTGGGCCACGGCCTGCAAGTGTTGTTTCATGCAAGTGCGCAAAGGGGTTACATGTATGTGTGCTCAGAAGGGAAGATATGTATTTGAGTAAAGAGGGAGAACAGTGTGTGCCTGTGTGTGTGTGAGGGGCTGAGGTGTAGGAGCCAGGGGGAGCCAGGGGGCCCATTGCCCTGGCACACATTTTTGAGGAAGTGCAATCAGGTATCCCCACGACAGGCACTGAGCCCTGGCAGCTGAGGCACATCGGCAGGCAGGTTGGTCTGGTGGGCAGGTGGATGGAGGCAGCAGTCGAAGAGCCTGCTGGGGGCGGGCTCCGTCCACCCTCTGGGGGCTCTGTGTGCCACCCCCTGGTGCCCGCCCCAACTGCCCAGTCCACCAAGGGAGGGGGGGCGGCAACCCACACTACGCTGCTGGTGAGGGCAGAGGGATGCACACATGCACATGTGGTTCATGAGAGAGAGAGGAAGACAAGCACCTGAGCAGAGAGAGAGAGGCATATCTGAGTGATTGTATATCTGTGCAGTATAAGGTGGAGCGAGAGACACAAAACGTGCATGTATGCCTGTGGTCTGCATATGTGAGGGCATGTGTGTGCTCTGTGTGTACGCAATAGTGTCATGCGGCTACCTTGTATAGATTTTCCTGGTACAAGGAGTGCTCCCTTGGTGTTATTGGACAATAGCAGTACCAGTGTGTACGTTTGCGGGTAAAAACAATATTAAGTGACACAGTCAGGACAAACAGGGCACAACTGGCTTTCCATGATAAGCATAAAGTTTGCGGGGAGGGAAGCAGCAATGACTGTACTGTACTCTCTGCAATTTTCCCTATGCTCACCCCAATGGCTTTAACTCTAACAAATAAATGGAACCTATACTATGTGAAACATTTTGAATTTCATTATGTAGTTCCAATTTTTATTATTAACTGTGTCGTTAAAAGTTCATCACAAATTCAACAAAGAAGGGGGCACAGGAAGAGAGAAGTGTGGGAGACACATTTTTAAGTTTATTAAGATATTAGTACCAGCATTCTGGAAGTCCAAAATTCATTTGACAATAAATCTGTAGTCACCATGTCTTGCAAATTTGGATTTGTGGGTCACCATACATTGGGGACCACTGACTAAGGACAGTCCTGAGAGCTGGACAGATACACCTGGGGGTGAAGGTATGGAGGTTGTGGAATTCTTTTTTTAAAAAGTCTTCATGTAAATTCAGCAGTTTTTTAGTGTGAAATTCTCCTGAATGATAGCTTTGTATGCATTTTTTATAATCTAATGTACTTTTGTATGCAATTTTTTGTAAATATATCTATTTATAGGCATACTGTGCCCAATGCAGTTGGCTTGAGAAGTGCACTGCAAGATTAGAAGTGTGAGTTTCAGAGAATGTGCAGTGTGTTTGTCCGTGTATTATTTCAGAAAGTGCAAATTAGGTAGATTCACCTTCAAATGTGAACTGAATTAAAGAAGTGTAAGCTAGTAGGGAGTCAAGAGATAAAAGGAACAACTGGCAAGTTTGGTGTTGGAGATCAAAACGAAGCAGGGCAAAGGCTAATAGAGTTCTGTCAAGAGAACAAGCTGGTCATCACAAACACGCTTTTCCAACAACACAAGAGACGACTCTACACATGGACATCACCAGATGGGCAGCATCGAAATCAGATTGATTATATTCTCTGCAGCCAAAGATCGAGAAGCTATATACACTCAGCAAAAACAAGACCTGAAGCTGACTGTGGCTCAGATCATCAGCTTCTTATAGCAAAATTCCTTAAACTGAAGAAAGTAGGAAAAACCACTGGGCTGGTAAGATACAATCTAAACCAAATCCCTTATGAATACACAGTGGAAGTGAGGAACAGGTTTAAGGATTTAGATTTGCTGGACAGAGTGCCTGAAGAACTATGGATGGAGGCTCGCAACATTATACAGGAGGCAGCAACGAAAAGCATCCGAATAAAAAGGAAATACAAGAAAGCAAAGTGGCTGTCCAACGAGGCCTTACAAATAGCAGGAGAGAGAAGGCAAGCAAAATGTGAGGGAGATAGTGAAAGATACAGGAAAATGAATGCAGATTTCCAAAAAAATAGCAAGGAGAGACAAGAAGGCCTTCTTAAACGAGCAATGCAAATAAATAGAAGAAAACAACAGAATGGGAAAAACCAGAGATCTGTTCAAGAAAATTGGAGATATGAAAGGAACATTTCGTACAAAGATTACCATAATAAAGGACAAAAGTGGTAAGGACCTAACAGAAGCAGAAGACATCAAGAAGAGGTGGCAAGAATACACCGAGGAATTATACCAGAAAGATATGGATGTCTCGTACACCCCAGGTAGTGTGGTTGCTGACCTTGAGCCAGACATCCTGGAGAGTGAAGTCAAATGGGCCTTAGAAAGCATTGCAAATAACAAGGCCAGTGGAAGTGATGATATTCCAGCTGAACTATTTAAAATTTTAAAAGATGATGCTGTTAAGGTGCTACACTCAATATGCCAGCAAGTTTGGAAAACTCAGCAGTGGCCAGAGGATTGGAGAATATCAGTCTACATCCCAATCCCAAAGAAGGGCAGTGCCAAATAATGCTCCAACTACTGCACAATTGCACTCATTTCACACGCTAGCAAGGTTATGCTTAAAATTCTACAAGGAAGGCTCAAGCAGTATGTGGACCAAGAACTCCCAGAAGTACAAGCTGGATTTCGAAGGGGCAGAGGAACCAGAGACCAAATTGCAAACATGCGCTGGATTATGGAGAAAGCTTGAGAGTTCCAGAAAGACATCTACTTCTGCTTCATTGACTATGCAAAAGCCTTTGACTGTGTCAACCACAGCAAACTATGGCAAGTTCTTAAAGAAACGGGAGTGCCTGATCACCTCATCTGTCTCCTGAGAAATCTCTATGTGGGACAAGAAGCTACAGTTAGAACTGGATATGGAACAACGGATTGGTTCAAAATTGGGAAAGGAGTACGACAAGGCTGTATATTGTTTTCCTGCTTATTTAACTTATATGCAGAATTCATCATGTGAAAGGCTGGGCAGGATGAATCCGTAGCCGGAATTAAGATTGCCGGAAGAAATATCAACAACCTCAGATATGCAGATGACACAACCTTGATGGCAGAAAGTGAAGAGGAATTAAAGAACCTTTTATTGAGGGTGAAAGAGGAGAGTGCAAAATATGGTCTGAAGCTCAACATCAAAAAAACAAACAAAAAAACACAAAGATCATGGCCACTTGTCCCATCACCTCCTAGCAAATAGAAGGGGAAGAAATGGAGGCAGTGAGAGATTTTACTTTCTTGGGCTCCATGATCACTGCAGATGGTGACAGCAGCTACGAAATTAAAAGACGCCTGCTTCTTGGGAGGAAAGCAATGACAAACCTAGACAGCATCTTAAAAAGTAGTGATATCACCTTGCCAACAAAAGTCCGTATAGTAAAAGCTATGGTTTTTCCAGTAGTGTTGTATGGAAGTGAAAGTTGGACCATCAAGAAGGCTGATCGCCGAAGAATTGATGCCTTTGAATTATGGTGCTGGAGGAGACTCTTGAGAGTCCCATGGACTGCAAGAAGATCAAACCGATCCATTCTTAAGGAAATCAGCACTGAGTGCTCACTGGAAGGACAGGTCCTGAAGCTGAGGCTCCAATACTATGGCCACCTCATGAGAAGAGAAGACTCCCTGGAAAAGACCCTGATGTTGGGAAAGATGGAGGGCACAAGGAGAAGGGGACGACAGAGGACGAGATGGTTGGACAGTGTTCTCGAAGCTACAAACATGAGTTTGACCAAACTGAGGGAGGCAGTGGAAGACAGGGGTGCCTGGCGTGCTCTGGTCCAGGGGGTCACGAAGAGTCGGACACGACTAAACGACTAAACAACAACAAAGCTAGCAATCCCTGCAGTATCAAGTTGCTTACCATTGCAGGAGCTTCTACACCCATTGGCTGTTGGGCGATGTCCATTGTCGCACCACCAGCGGCTGTTTATCTGAAAGAGTCCATAGTCACGGCTGTGGTCGGAGTTTGGTGGCCCCACGGCTCTTGTGTTAAATCTGCTTTCATGATAAGCGGTACAGAGCCCTGGAACAAAGTGAAAGAAAAGGACTGCAATTTGGGTATACGCTCGGTGTGCAATCTTTTTTGTCAAAGCTTAGAAATAGAATAATTTAAAAACATTCTTTCAATGTTCACTATGGAAGCTGCCTGTAACGTCTACCCCCACCCCCATGGCCTTAAATAGAAATTTGCACAAACTATGAATGAAAGTTGGGACATTTTGATTGGCAGCAGGGTGTGTGAACCTTTTCCTGAAAAGAAGTCCCCATTTCAGCTTTGCCCCCAAACACCAAAAATAGCAAAGGGGAAAGGAAGAGCAAACTCACAGTTGGCCAGGCTGACGCCACGATATCCATCCAAGCCACCCCGTTTCAGTCGCGCAGCCAGTTCACATCTCTCATACACTTTGGCTTCATTCCCTGCAAGGAGGAGGCAGAAGAGGGTGAGCGCCAGAACCTTCATCTCTGCGGCTCCCTGGAGAGTGATGCTTGGATTCCCTGGGATCCCCAGTGGCTTTTGTAGACCAATGTTTTGGGCGGAGTCCAGATGGTGAGCAGAACACTGACAGGGGGAGGGGAATAAGTATTGATAGGAACCCCGCCCCCTGCAAAAAAACAGACACATGGTGCAATTCTGGTTTCATATATGATAACAGTGTGCAACTTAGGAAATATTTCAACATTCACTTAACATTTTCAACGGAAAAGATTAAAGCAGGCAGCATGTATGCGCTTAAAGATTTAGCATCTCTGTAATATTAAATAATGGGATGCGGGTGGCACTGTGGGTAAAGCCGCAGTGCCTAGTGTTACCAGAAAAATCCGAGGGCTCCCTTGGACAAAAAGTAAAGACACCAACCAGAGTAAATTGGAGCAAATCAGCAGCCTGTGGGCTTGGCCTTTATTGTACTGTTGCAGCAGGGTGTTCCCCTCACTCGCAGGAGAGAGGAAAGACCCAGAACAATGGTGTGCAAGACCTTAAAAAAACTTTTGAAATTCCCCTCCTCTAGGTCAAGCCCACCCCCAGAAACATCATGCATACATTACAGAAAGGAGGGGTTGAGGGAGGAGTTGTGGTGGTAACCTGAGTGTCTTGTCACCTGGCTGGTTCCCCTCTTTCCCCCCCTCATGAGTCATTTTCTGAAGACAAAAGGTAGTTGCAGTTTCCTGCCCCCGAGGGGGAATCCAATCACTGTTCTTTTGTTATAGTCCATGTTGAATCCACTCGTGTATGCAGGGTTGATGGTTTTCTGTCTGAGACCATCAGGGTTGGCATAGCAACTGGGCAGGGCTCCTGTGGATGTGCTGCTATGCTCAAGGAATTATGGTGGCCTGTATCAAACCTTTCCCATTTTGTAGTCCTTCCTTCATGGAGTAAAATAAAAGTAGAACAGTGCAAATCTGATGTATGGTTGATTTTCTATGAATTTATAACAGAAGTGTAGCGTATGTAGTGTGTGAGTGTGAGTGTGTGTGAAGTCTGTACAAACTGAATGATGGGGGGGGGGTTCCTGCTACACTAGGACTGGCCGATCGTATGGTCAGCGGTTTGAATCCCCGCGGCGGGGTGAGCTCCTGTCGTTCGGTCCCAGCTCCTGCCCACCTAGCAGTTCGAAAGCACCCTTAAGTGCAAGTAGCTAAAGAGGTACCGCTTTATAGCGGGAAGGTAAACGGCGTTTCCGTGTGCTGCACTGGTGCAGGCTCGCCAGAGCAGCTTCGTCACGCTGGCCACGTGACCCGGAAGTGTCCTTGGACGGCGCCGGCTCACGGCCTCTAGAGTGAGATGAGCGCACAACCCTAGAGTTGGACACGACTGGCCTTCGGGCAGGGGTACCTTTACCTTAATATTAAATAATAACCTAATAGGAAAAAAGCAATATATTTGTCTTTTCCAGCAGAAACAATCAAGAGAGCCTTGTGGCATCTTAAAGATTAATAAATGAATAGTTTATTGTTGTTATTGTTATATTCTGTTTATACACCACCCTTTATCAAAAGATAACTCTGGTGCTGGGAGGTCAGGTTCATAGCAGTACTGCTCCTCAGCAGTCACTTCTGCCAAATGGCAAGGAAAGCATTTGTTGAGAAACAAAATATGTAGCAGTGGAGAAAAAGAAATAGAAATGTAGCGAGACTGGAATGAGATGAAAACAGGAATTCACATTTTCTCCGACTTCTGGGGAGATAATGGCGGACTAGGCATAATTATGCAGTGAGTGAAGATAACCGGGATATATATCTTGGTTACCAAAACTCTTCTTTGAAATAAGGGAGTTCAAGGGTTAGACCAGAGCTTTCCAAACTTTCCATGTTGGTGACACACTTTTTAGAGATGCATCATTTCGCAACATAGTAATTCAGTTCTACTAGCAAACCAGAGGTTAAACGAATCCCTTTCCAGCCCTGGGAGGAGCATGGAGAACATGGGGAGCATTTGTGTGACACACCTTCACACTGCAAGTGACACACTAAGGAGTAGTGACACACAGTTTGGAAACCTCTGGGTTAGACTCTTGTGCTCGGAAGAAGGTATTTGTCACACCAAGAACAAATAGGTTTTTTGAGGGAAAGTTCCAATTAACAGGCTAAAACTGTGGCTATTGGGGAGTTGAGGCTATATGGGTGGCCGTGACCCCAAAGTGGTGAACACTAAAGGGATTTACCTCTTTGTGGGGAGTTTCAGTGGGAGAGGAAGGACAAGGGCTGCCCTGTTAATATCTGGAGACTAATGGTATAGATTTCTCCCCTCATTCCCCTTCAGTTTCAGGTAGAGAGGCCTGGAGGGCTGCATGTGCAAATTGGTACCCTCTTTTTGGCAATGCATAACCAGTCACATTACTTACATGGTTTGGTTATGTAAATAGGAAACTATTGTTATGAGTTGGTGGGTGCAAGACACCCTAAATTCTGGATCCAGCTAGTGTTGGAATTTAATTAAGGCTTGTGTATTAAAACTGATTGATAGATCCAAGTGTGTATCTGAGCTGTGTACTAGATGCTTCTAACCCACTGGAATCAACATGTGTCAAAAGCTAATTAAGCCTGGGGGTAATGGGGGATTAGAAGGGCAAAGGCTCAAGACAGGGAAGAAGGGGAGGGCGAAGAGCCAGAGAATAGTAGAAACCTGATCCCTTCACACCCTGAGAGCACTCAGGAATGCAGCCTGACAGTTCTGAAAGTAGCACAGAGCAGAGAGAATTGGATGCAACAGAGGAGGGGACACACTCAGAGGACCAGAGTCCCCAAAAAGCCTTAACAGAAAAGCGCATGACAGGGAAAAGGAGGAGAAAGAGGTGGAGAGCATCATGTTTCCACCGGGGAAAAAAGCTAGATCTGGGGCAACTGACTCCAAAAGTGACAAATGAGTTAATGAAGCTCAGACTGCTGAGCCCTGTAATGGCTCAATAAATCTGAAATAATAAAACTGTCAGAGACTGTGTCTTGTGTGAGAGAGACTACCAAACCAGACACTCTCCTTCCCTCAACCGAGAGTTAGTTTAAAAGACAATGCCAGGTTACACCTCCTGTTACCACCACACCCTGCTGCCTCTGTGCCCCTCAGTAGAGAGTCACCCACCACCACCACACATCTCTTCCTCCTCTGGGAAGTGGCAGTAATACTTAAGTACACTGTACCTTCCAAAGCCACTTCAGTGTATTCTGAGGCCTCCAACTGCTGTCCCTGCTCCACTGGCCCAGAATCAGTATCCGAGGTAAGGGCATGGCATTGAGTTTCCAGCTCCAGGGACAGAGCACAACTCGACAGGCCTATTTTCATGTGTCACGTTCCTCCAGGGGTTTGTCTCTTACAATGGGCAATCCTCCTGAACTGGAACAAACAGCAACTGGGTTTTCTACAGAATGCTATTTGTTCTGATTTAGTTGGTTGGTTTTGAGTTGGTTTTCCAGGGGAAAGCAGCAGGGGAAAGGCAAAACCTATGTCCAGAAAGCACAAGACAAGCATGGGCAGAGGAAGGGGCAAAAAATGAAAGTAAAAAATAGGATGGTGGGGAGTAATGTGATGGTTCTTTGGATTGCTATGGGTGAAATGGATTGCTTTTAAAAACCTCAGAAAGCTTCCCAGTGAGGCATCAGCATCAGCTGCTCATTCCTTCTTCCTATTCACTGTGTGACCTTGACTGGGCCAGACTAACCATAGAATCACATAATGTATTGCCCCCTGGCCCCCCTCCCACTCACCTGCAATCTATTTAAAAGAAAATGTGGTGTTCTCTCCCCATCCCTGCTTTGCTTTTTGCTCTTTGCTTAACAACAAAAGGACGGGTGCAGTTTACAAGGCACATCATGGCCTCTTCAAGGAATAAATAGTTCCCAAGTTCATGTTACATACATTCAGATTGCCAAATACCTATAACTGCCCTTGTGGTGTGTTTTTGTAAGTCTTACAAGATGCATGTGCAACAATGTTCTGCTGGTGTTGTAAAATGATTGTCGTTTTTTCTTTTCCTTGCATAATCTGCATTTTAGGGGCAATTTTCTTTCTATTGCTAAAATCCAAATTGGTCTGTACTATACTGTTAAGTTAAGCTACCCAGATTTTTCCATTGTCAAGTGATGATTTGTCTAGCTGCAATTAGCAAATGCAAAATTAAGTCTTTGAACTTGATAAGTTTATTATATACCCTATAAACATAGAAAGGAAAAAACATTCTGGGGTAAATTCAATATTACCAGTTATAATGCTAATCAGTTCCCTTTGGACATCATACCAGAACCTTCATATTGAAGTGCATTTCCATCAGAGGAATGATCAGTGCTGGTGGTCAATGTAGAGTCTACCTATCCACATCCCAGAATGACATTTGTCACGCTTCTGATTCCCATCCTCCATGAACTTTAAGCATGCTAAAGACCAGCTTTCTCAAAGCTGGCACCCTCTGTATATTTTGGGCAATAACTCCAATCATCCCTGAACGTTGGCCGCACTGGCTGAAGGTGATGGAAATTAGAGTTCAAAGTATTGGGAAGGCACCAGGCTGGGGAAAGCTGCTCCAGATCATTGTTTTTGTACCCCTTCTCCTAGTTTTCTCATAAACCACTTTTTACCCCTAGGGGACACGGGTGGCGCTGTGGGCAAAAGCCTCAGCGCCTAGGGCTTGCCGATCGAAAGGCCGGTGGTTCGAATCCCCGCGGCGGGGTGCGCTCCTGTTGTTCGGTCCCAGCGCCTGCCAACCTAGCAGTTCGAAAGCACTCCCGGGTGCAAGTAGATAAATAGGGACCGCTTACTAGCGGGAAGGTAAACGGCGTTTCCATATGCGGCTCTGGCTCGCCAGATCAGCGATGTCACGCTGGCCACGTGACCCGGAAGTGTCTCTGGACAGCGCTGGCCCCCGGCCTCTTGAGTGAGATGGGCGCACAACCCTAGAGTCTGGCAAGACTGGCCCGTACGGGCAGGGGTACCTTTACCTTTACCTTACCCCTAGGGCCAAGAACAAATGGAAGAGCTGCAGTACATGAACCTAATAAGAGTCCCGCAGTTTGGTCAGACTCATGTTTGTAGCTTCGAGAACACTGTCCAACCATCTCGTCCTCTGTCGTCCCCTTCTCCTTGTGCCCTCCATCTTTCCCAGCATCAGGGTCTTTTCCAGGGAGTCTTCTCTTCTCATGAGGTGGCCAAAGTATTGGAGCCTCAGCTTCACGATCTTCCTTCCAGTGAGCACTCAGGGCTGATTTCCTTCAGAATGGATACGTTTGATCTTTTTACAGTCCATGGGACTCTCAAGAGACTCCTCCAGCACCATAATTCAAAAGCATCGATTCTTCGGCGATCAGCCTTCTTTATGGTCCAACTCTCACTGGACCATAAAGTACAATCTATTTATTTTTACACCTATATTCCACATTTCCTTCAAGGCGCTCAGGGTGGCATATGTGGTTCTCCCCTCTCTCTATCTTATCTTCTCATGAACCCTGTGAGGTAGATTAGGCTGAGAGACCAAGTATCAGCCCATGAGCCGGCAGTGGCATAGCATGGGAGGGCACAGGGGCAGTTGCCGTGGTGCAAAATTGTTAGGTAAAGGTACCCCTGCCCGTACGGGCCAGTCGTGTTAAAATCTAGGGTTGTGCGCCCATCTCACTTAAGAGGCCAGGGGCCAGCGCTGTCCGGAGACACTTCCGGGTCACGTGGCCAGTGTGACAAGCTGCATCTGGCGAGCCAGCACCAGCGCAGCACATGGAAACGCCGTTTACCTTCCCGCTATAAAGCAGTACCTATTTATCTACTTGCACTTAGGGGTGCTTTCGAACTGCTAGGTGGGCAGGAGCTGGGACCGAAAGACGGGAGCTCACCCCGCCGCGGGGATTTGAACCGCCGACCATACGATCGGCAAGTCCTAGGCACTGAGGTTTTACCCCCAGCGCCACCCGCATCCCTTTGCAAAATTGTTAGGGACGCAAAATTTCAATACCCAGTGCTGCCTCAATACAGCTGTGCCTTTCTGTTGCTGGGCTCTCTTGAAAATGTTTTTTCCATGTGAACCAGGAAGTGACCTCTCCAGACAACGGAACAACTCTTCTTTTCTAATCTCTGCAGCTGCGATCTCCTGCGTGACACCAACACTGTTAGGCAGTGCACATGTGTACTTCATCTGTTTCCCACCCTCCCACTGACCCTTCTGCACAGCCAGGGTGCTGGCAACCCATGCTACACCACTGTAAGCTGGGATTTGAACTCAGGCCTCCCAGGTCCATCACTTTTAACCACTGCTGTACAGTGGCTCAGTTGTTAGACTGTTCCCTTAAACTCACACCTGGATACTTACAGCTCCCAAGAGGCAAGAGCCACCTAAAGCCATTGCTGTACATTTAAGGAAGCATCTTGGAGACATCACCAGTGCCTAGTGATAATCTTTAGCTGCTAGCTGCAACAAAGCCTAGTGAAAGACACGTCTCTAAGCAGTCACAACAATTGAAATCTCAGCTGCTTTTGAGTCTTGCCAGCAGTGAGAAGTTAGCAAGACTCACCAGGCATCCATCCCTTGGGGGTCACGAACAACTGTCTTAGCGCACTCAATGTCATCTGTGATGCCGTCATCTGTGAAAGCTGTTGAAAAAATTAGCAGAAAGGAAAGGAGGGTGTTTGGTTTTCTAAAGAGCTTTTTTCCAACCCCATAAAGCACATCCTGCCTTTGCACTCAGGAAGGATACATTGGGTTGCCTCAGAATTGTGGAAGTGCTTTTCCCTTCAGACTCAAAGCCGGAATACTTTGGGGGAGCATATAGAGCATTTCCCCTTTGAACTGGCCTTCAGATATTAGGGCAGGGCTGGACAGTATGTTTCAGCCTGAGGGCCACAATTCCTCTTGGGAAGTCTTATGGGGCCAGTGCAGAGGTAAAAGTGGGTGGGTCAAAGGATAGGACTCTTTATGCAGCCAGCTACAGTAGCCACAGAACAGTCAGAGTTTTCAACCCCCATCTTGTCTCTTTATCCTCCAGGCAGGCAAGCAAGGGGGGTCTCATCACAGTCATGCGAGGTGGACAGATATGTCTGGAAGGCCACATTTGCCCTGAAGTTCTCCCTCCCTGTGTGGGGGTTATGTGTTTGTGTGTTAATTATAGTGACTACAATTTCAGAGAAAAGTTTCCCCTCTCCCCTCATCATGTGTGCCCCATGCCCTTGCCAAATCTGCTTCAGAGGGTCGGGGGGACTCTTAGAATAAGGTTCCCAGGTGTCCTTGTTTCCCAGGGACAGTCCCCGGATTTACAAATCAGTCCCCATACAAAATCCATTGAAGTTGAAAAGTGTCCCTGGATTTATTGGGAAAATTCTGGTAACCTTACCTTAGAACAGATTGAGGAGTCGTGCTGGGAGAGGAGAGGGGCATAATGTTTCAATGTGAAAACAGAAATCCTTGGCTTATGGAACATTAATTTAGGGCTGTGTTGGATTCCATCCTGCACTAGCTACTCAGTAACAGCTGTAGGAATCATAACAGCGCTACTTAGTCACACAATTAATTCACCTTATTCAAAGCATTCTGGCTGTCCTCATGAATGGGTGAAAGCCTGAAAATGCATTTTCTTATGCTAGAATCATGGAGGGCTAAAGAGTGTGTCTGGGAATGTGGAGTGGGGGGGGGCTGGAGGGGGGAGAATGTACAAGATCCACTGCCTCCCCTTCCATCCTTGACTGAAGCTTGTAGAAAGAGGAGCAGAAGAAGCCATTGTGTTGATTATGCTTTCCCATCTAAGTTCAAGAACTTGATCTGGGGGCGAAGAGGAAGCAATTCTTTAGAACTATTCAACAGAGAGGCACAGGTAATGGTTTTTATTTGCTTCTTCAGCAACACACAGTTGTTGGCAAGAAGCAGGGGGTGAACTTTAGTTTGTTTCACCCAATTATCTTGTTTGCACTTCCTGAAATGTTATGCAATCCCAAAGACAGTTATCTTTCAAAATACAGTTTCAAAACCTCCAAATACAGTTATAATTCCTAATCTTGCAATGCAGTTCTCCAGCCAAATAATATATATGTTAGGGCGAAATCCACATATTAATGAGAACAACATAGAAAAATGCATTACATTAGTTACAGTTGCATAGAAATGTATGTATATTGGGAGAAATACAACATAGAATGCAATTGAATGTGCTACACTTTAAAAAAAATTAAGGCAGAAAAATGGAGAACTTATTTATTCATTCATTCATTCATTCATTCTAAGCATACAACCATAAAAACAACCATACAAAATAATAATAACAAACACACATACAACTATATACAAAAATAATTTCAAATCCTAAATTAGGGATTCTCCAAATCCCATGACTACCCTCCCCTCTCTCCCCTAGTTCCTTGGTCTTCCTTTTCAACAGCATATTATTATTACTCCACAGTTTTTCTATCCAATTTTTTCCACAATAACTCTAAAATTACAAGTGTTCATAAAAACCTGCCAATGTGTTAACATGTTTACAATACTTCTGCGTTTCCCAGTACATTTCCCAATCTTTCCCAATGGTCTTAGCATTCATAAACAAATTCTTCTGTTCTTTTGGAACCTCCGCTCCTACAATTCCTAATAGAAAGTCTTCTGGTTTTTTTAAACAAAGATTATTCTAAACATTTTTTTCATTTCATTATAAATCATTTCCCTTTTTTAAAAACAATCTCACATTTCCACTACTGGGAAAACCATAGCTTTAACTATACAGACCTTTGTTGGCAAGGTGAGGTCTCTGCTTTTTAAGATGCTGTCTAGGTTTGTTAATAATAATAATAAATACTAAAAACCAAAGGCCAGGTGAAACAACTCTGTCTTTGTTGCTGAAGTGAACCTTCCTGCAAGGCCCTGTGTAGTTTGATTGTATGATCTGCACGATCTCCCTCCCACGGCTCATCCCCAGAATAGGATAGATGAGAGGGCAGGGGAAAAGATTATTTACATGGAGTAAAATCCCAAGTGCATGTTTGCTTTGGGGATTTGCTCCAAAAAAAAGATGATCCTAGGATTTTCATCAGTTAAAGGAGATCCTTGCAGATTGAATGGAAGATTAATCATGTGTAAAAAAAGGTAAAGGTACCCCTGCCCATACGGGCCAGTCTTGACAGACTCTAGGGTTGTGCGCCCATCTCACTCAAAGAGGCCAAGGGCCAGCGCTGTCCGAAGACACTTCCGGGTCACGTGGCCAGCGTGACATTGGTGCTCTGGCGAGCCAGAGCCGCACACGGAAACGCCGTTTACCTTCCCGCTAGTAAGCGGTCCCTATTTATCTACTTGCACCCAGGGGTGCTTTCAAACTGCTAGGTTGGCAGGCGCTGAGGACCGAGCAACGGGAGCGCACCCCACCGCGGGGATTCGAACCGCCGACCTTTCGATCGGCAAGCCCTAGGCACTGAGGCTTTAACCCACAGCACCACCCGCGTCCCAATCATGTGTACAAGTGTTAATTTTCCACACACACAGTT
Source organism: Podarcis tiliguerta (assembly GCF_965153285.1). Classification (NCBI taxonomy): domain Eukaryota; kingdom Metazoa; phylum Chordata; class Lepidosauria; order Squamata; family Lacertidae; genus Podarcis; species Podarcis tiliguerta. The sequence continues at coordinate 63,637,896 of NC_139544.1, forward strand.
GTGTGCTGGTTGTGATGGCCCAACATCAGGCATTTTGCCACATATTACATGAGAGATGGCTTGGGAAATCAAATCTTCTGTGCTAGATACCATCTCATATCTATATTCTCAGAGGCTGGAATCCCAGAATACTCCAGCTGTAATTTTGCCTCCCAGCTAGTACAGTTTAAGGGTTGAGCTGTTGTGGCCCTAGAGGTGATATATACAACCAACCAGTTTGGTTGGTTTCACACAAGGTTAGATGACTTATCTTAGAACATTTGAGTAATTCTTTTAAAAATAAATACATTACCAGACCCAGACCGCCCCCCCCCCCCCGCAATTGTCCCTATTTTCCAGCGACGTCCCTGATTTAGAGAAGCCGTCCCGGTTTCTGATTTGATCCCGGAATGTCCCACTTTTCCTAAGGATGTCCCTATTTTCATTGGAGAAATGTTGGAGGGCATGCATTACAAAACCCAGCATCTGAATCTGGTTCTCTTGCAGCAGGGCCTTTTCTCTGTTGATTTTGTAGCTGGGCAATTTCTCATTTTCTGCACATACCGGTATCTTATGTGCTATCTCCCAGGATACTTGGAGTTAAGGTCCAACAGCATGTATGGTATATTCTTCTGTCACTCTCCTTTGCCACCCAAACAGCCTGAGCTGCACATTTAGGGGATTTGGGGTTCAGGGGCTGGCACAAGGGAGTCTGGGGATGGAAATCACTGTGAGGCAACAAATAAACAGAGAAAAAAGAGAAGCTTTTGGAGACAAAAAAGAAACCAGTATAGAACTTTAATATCACAGCCATGGTCAATGTCATTCTTGGCCAGCTGCCCTCTGCTTTTAGGGCTCTGTTCTGTTATTCTAGTGCAGGGGCTCTCAAAGGGTGTGGTGGCAGAGAATGGCAACTGGGGTGGGAAGATTCAAGGACATTATTATATTTGGGGAAGGATTCATGTTCTTATGTACAGTAGCTGCATTGTTTTCTACTTTCTAGATGTCCTATTATCATATTATAAAGCAGTTGTGTTCTATGTTGTAAATCAAGCACTGCTAGTTGTTTCTCTCCCCTGTCCCATGTAATTCTTTTCAATAAAAAATTCAGTGCGGTGCAAGCAAATTTTTATTCTGAAAGTGTGCCCCAGAGTTCCCCCCTCAGTTTCACATTTTTCCAATCTCGATTTCAGTTCACGACATTTCTGCTGCAATTTAAAAAAAAACTAATAATAATAAATTCCTAATTTATTTCAGTGTGAATTTCTCATAAAAACACATTTTGTATGCCCTTTGAAATTATGTACACATTTTAAAAAGCAATTTCCTCCAATAAAAGGCATTTTTGTATGTTATTTTAACTAATACATTATCTTTATGCACACTTTCTTTAATATATGCATTTTTGCAAACATTGGTTGGAGAAGTGCACCACAACATTCAGGTTAGTGCAGATTTCAAAGGGTACCTGTGTTTCAATTTGTGTACTGTATCATAAAGTGTGAATAGATTTGTCTTTAAAATGAAATTGACTACCTTCCACCATTCCTACTGGAGACCAGTAACATCAAACCCTCCAAGTGTCCCTGTTTTCCAAGGATGTCCCAGATTTACAGAAGCCGTCCCAGTTTCTGATTTGATCCTAGAATGTCCCGCTTTTCCTTAGGATGTCCCTATTTTATCAGAGAAATGTTGGAGGGTATGGAGTTAACCAACCCCTGAGCTATCTGAAGGCAGCCCTGTATAGGGACGTTTTTTAATGTTTAATATGTTGGAAGCTGCCCAAAGTGGCAACAGAGTCAGTTGGGTGGGGTATAAATAGTAAAATTCTTCTTACTATTATTGAATAGAACATTTTTATTTTCATCAGAGAAATGCTGAAGGGTGTGTAGCATTTCCCTGAAGAAAGCTGAAGGCATTTCAAAAGAGGAACCATTTCTTGTAATTTGCCAAAAAACCAACCCCAACATCCAGTTTCACAAGCTTGTGCAGTTTTTTTTCCATTGTTTCAAAACCTGTAAAATTGTGGATAAAATGGATTGCTTCAAGAAGTGGCAGAGAGATATTTTGAAATTTGTCTGGCCACATGAAATATACTCAGAGTCACAAAGTGATTTCATGCTCTTTATTCAGCTCATAGTGGTGAGGAGGAATGAATGAAAGTCCCCTCAACGTATCTGCTTTGTTGTTGTTTAGTCGTTCAGTCGTGTCCGACTCTTCGTGACCCCATGGACCAGAGCACGCCAGGCAGTGGAGAGTTTGGACCAAACGTGATCCACCTGGAGCAGGAACCGGCAAGCCACTCCAGTATCCCTGCCAAGAAAACTCCATGGACAAAGACAACAGGCATCTGCTTTATATACATTATTTACACAATGGGCTGCACATGATTGGCTAATTCTGGAATTCTACTGTAAGCCAATCAGGTTGTGGATTCACTTATATCTGGAGCATGATTGGGTGGTTCCTGCCAACCAATCACACTGCTGCATTGTTCTAGAACCAATCAGACTGCTGCATTCTGAATCCTATTGTTCTAGGACCAATCAGACTGCTGCAATTTGGATCCTATTGTTCTAGGACCAATCAGACTGCTGCAGTTTGGATCCTATTCAACTCAGTACATAACACCCCTCCCCTCTAAGTTCCAGTCCTGCCTGGGAGGTCGCATTCATAGTCCTCGAGGTACGCCGACGGCCTACGTGTAAGTTGCGGCCTGTGGTGTTCCCTGGTCCGGGGTTCAGGTTCTGGCTCGTGTTCCAAGGATGCTGGCTGTGATGGGCCTGTTTGGTCTGGCGCAACCGGCTCGCTCAGTCGTGGTTCTGGTTCCGGTGTCCTTTCGGCCTCGCGGGTCCTCTCTGTATTTACTGATTCTGCCTCTCCCGCTGGCCCCTCCTCCTCTATGGGCCTCACTGCCCCTCTGTTCCCTTGGGACTCCTCTGACCTTTCCTCCTCCTGGTTTTCTCCCAGGAATCGTCGCCATATCTGGTCGCAGTGGCTGCGCCAGCATTGCCTCCCATGCATTAGCACCTCGTATGACACAGGGCCAGTGACCCTGGTGACTGTGGCGGGTACCCATCCTGGGCATGCCCCAAAATTCTTTGCGTACACTGGGTCCTGTGCCTCGAAAGTCCGGGGGTTCCCACCACTACCCGCCTAAAATAACTGACGTGGACCTGAGTGAAAACTATCTACAGGATCCCCCTGTTGGCCCAGGATGAGAACATCAGTACATAACAAGGAGGAATGTGGCAAGGCGGTACTCCCAATCCCCTTGCGTCATGCGGCGAAGGGTGTCCTTGGTGGTCCGCACCATGCGTTCTGCTTGGCCATTGGTGGCAGGGTGGAATGGCGCCAAACGGATGTGGCGGATGGCGTTCTGCGCTGTGAAGGTTTGGAATTCTCCTGACGTAAATGCAGTCCCGTTGTCTGAGACGAGAGTGTCAGGGAGCCTGTGGGTTGCAAACAGCCTGCGTAGTACCCGGGTGGCTGCGGATGTAGAAGTGGACGGTACCAGTGCGACTTCCAGCCATTTGGTGTAGGAGTCCACCACTATGAAGAATGTTTTCCCCTGAAAGGGGCCAGTGAAGTCCACATGCAGGCGTGACCATGGTCCTCGGGCGGACTCCCAGGACTGGACTGGGGCCCTTGGGGGATCTGGGCGGGATTCTTGGCAGGCCTGGCAGTGTTTGACCCAGGCCTCTATCGCTCCGTCGATCCCCGGCCACCACACATAACTCCTGGCCAGGGCTTTCATTCTTACTACCCCTGGGTGTGTCTTGTGTAGGGCTGTGAGGACCCTTTTGCGGAGGGGCTGGGGAACAACGACCCTGCTTCCTCATAACAGGCACCCCTTGTGGGCTGACAGTTCATGTTTGCGGGTTGTGTAGCCAGCAAATTCTGGCCCAGGGCGGCTGCTGGGCCATCCCCTCCACACCCAGTCCAGGACCCGGGAGATGACCCTGTCTTTCTTGGAATGGTGTGCAACTTATTGTGCCTGAATGGGGCGGTCGGGAAGCAGCTCCAGGCTCATAACCTCTTGTGCAGGTGCTGGGTCGGAGCCTGTTTCCTACTGAGGGCGTCCGCATGGCCCATCGCCTTCCCAGGTCGGTGAATCAGTGCATACTGGTAGCTGGCAAGGAAAACTGACCACCTGAGGATGCAAGGAGACAGCACTTGGGGGGTCTGCTTTTCGGGGGCAAACAAGCCAAGCAACAGCTTGTGGTCAGTCATCATGGTGAAGGGCCGCCCGTACAAGAAATCATGGAATTTTTTTACTCCCTTCACAATTGCCAGCCCCTCCTTGTCTATTTGTGAGTAGTTCCGTTTGGTTGCGTTGAGTATCTGGGAAAAGTATGCTACCAGTACCTCTCTTCCATCCGGGAGTTGGTGTCCCAGGACAGCGCCAATGCCATAGGGCGAGGCGTCGCATGCTTGCACCACCGGCAGCCTCTCGTTGAAGTGTGCCAAGACCGAGTTTGAGACAAGCAAGTGCTTGACTGCCTGGAATGCAGCTTCCTGGCGCTGGCCCCACACCCAAGGGGCCCGCTTGTCCAGGAGTCTGTGTAGGGGCTCTGCTACCGCCGCCTTGTGGGGAAGGAAGGAATGGTAAAAGTTCAATAGTCCCAAGAAGGCCTGAAGTTCAGTCTTGCTCTTGGGCGCTGGGGCATCACAAATGGCCCGTACCTTGTCCCCAGTCGGGTGGACCCCTTCTGCGTACACCATAAAACCCAGAAAGTCCACCTGAGGCACTCCTAGTAGACATTTTTCCCGCTTCACCTTAAGACCCGCCGTCTGGAAACGGTGCAGAACGGTGCGGAGGTGGTCCTCAAACTCCTCTGGTGTGCGCCCAGCAATCAACACATCACCGAAGAAGGGGGTGACGCCAGGAATCCCTTTAAGGAGCGAGTCCATTAGATTCTGGAATATGCCTGGTGCCACACTGACACCGAATTGCAGCCGCTTTACCCGGAATGCTCCTCTGTGCGACACAATCGTCTGTGCCTCTGCTGTGGCCTCATCTACTGGCAGCTGTTGATATGCTTGGGCCAAGTCCAGCTTGCCAAAAATTTTCGACCCAGCCAGGGTGGCAAGGACATGGCTGACCACTGGCACTGGGTATGCATGGGCCGTGAGGGCCTTGTTTATGGTACATTTGTAGTCTGCGCAGATGCGGACCAAACCATTAGGCTTGTGACGATTGGGGTTTCCCAGGGGGCATTAGGCACCGGCTCCAGCACTCCTTGCTCTACGAGCCGGTCCAATTCCTCGTCAATACAGGGTTTCAGGGCGAACGGGACCCGGCGGGCCTTGAGCCTGACCGGTCGTACTGCGGGGTCAAGCTGTAGAGCAATGGGGGGGCCCATATACGGTCCCAATTTCCCATCAAAAACTCCTGGAAATTCCTTGCATATGGCGTCCATGTCCACTTGTAAGCTAGTGTGGTTCACCCCGGTGATGGCTAGCCCCAGTAGTCCAAACCATGCCAATCCCAGTAAGCTAACGTAGGGGCCCTTGACCACAAGTAAGTCCAGTTGCCGCGTCCGCCCTCGGTATTGCACCCTGAAGGTCTCCATCCCCATTGTGGGGACCTTACGTTTCTGGAAGTCCTGGAGGGTGAATGGGGCCGGCCTGGGCTTGGGACCCCCACTAGGGCCGAGATTATGAATAGAGTTGAACCCGTGTCAAGCTCCACGCGGCACAGGGCCCCCTCTACCTATACCTCTACATAAATTTTCTCTATGCTGGGGTGGGGCAACTGGTATACCTGGCAGTCCGTGATCTCCATCGAGTTGCCTTGGTATGTTGGGCCCCTGGGCTCTTGGATCGGTCATCTGAGGCCTGGCGTCGGGTGGGCCGAGCCCAACACACCTGGGCAATGTGTCCCGATTCCCTGCACTGCCTGCACTCTGCGTTGCGGAAACGGCAGGTCCTCCTCCCGTGACTCTCCCCACAGCTTGCGCAGTTCCCTCCTTTTCGTTGAGGCAGCTGTGGTCTGTGCACTGCTTGAGTGCGCCACTGTACTTGGTTCACCTCCTCCCTGTCGGATCCTGAGTCGTTGGCGAGGTCTTCGTGGTGGACCCTCGGTTGGGACAACAGGCTCGGCCGAGCCTCTTGTTTCGACCTCTCGGCAGCTTCCGTTGCCAAGGCCTCCTCCAGCGCAACCTGTAACATTAGGTCCTTCTTGGCATAGAGGCATCATTGCAGGTTGTCATCCTTCAGGCCACCGATGAGGCAATCACGAAGCATGTTCTCCAACTCTGAGAAGTTGCAGAACCAGGTGGCTTGGCAGAGAGAGATAACAAACCCAGTTATGGTTTCCCCAGGAGCTTACCGCTTTGCGTAGAACGCATTTCGACGAGCCACCACTGAGGGCTGCGGCCAGAAGTGCCTTCAACCATTCCATTAATGTAAAAACCTTTGCAAAAGAAGATTCTGCCATGAACACAAAGGAGGGTGTGGAAGAAACTGCCACATTAACAATACAAACCACATAGCCATAAACGTAAGTGCCAGATCCCTTCTTGAGCACTGTAAGTAAATAAGCTTTATTGTAGTAGGAAAAGGCCATGAAATGCTTGAGCAGTGGATTCAACTAAATAGCTTCCAAAATCCTTTCCATCTTCTACTATTCTATGAAAAGAATGCAGCCATTTATTTACTGAAGGTTATACCCTGCCCTTCCACAGTAGAAACAGCACTCAGGGTGTTTTACATCCTTTGAAAACAAAATAATAATAATAATAATAATAATAATAATAATAATAATGGGATGTATAATAAAACAAATTTAAACAACAATAAAAGCAGTGCCAGATTATCAAGTAGGCAGAGTAAGCACTGATCTATGGGCCCCATGCCTTTTAGGGGGCCTGTGACAACAGATCAAAATAATATTGATTTGATCTTGAAAGAAAATTACAGTACAATCAAGTTTTCTTAGTTCAATGTTATTCCACAAGAGGGCACACGAGAGGGGGGTGAGATTTCCACTGCATGGGGCCTCCACAGGGTTTAATCTGGTACTGAATAAAAGAGACAAGAGTAGAAGATTTTTAAAAATCAACTTTAAAATTGCAGGATTGGCCATTAAAAATCCTAACAAAGCAAATTGAAAACTTATCTGAATAATAATAGATCTTGTAGCTAGGTGGTAGAAGACAGAGAAAGGGATGAACGTGCTTCTGGAGGAGGGAAGTTCCACTTTCGCTGTGTCCAGAGGCAAGGCTCTTGCACAATTCCTGACAAATATAGCTTCAAGGATAGTCCAAACAGAGAATTTTATTATTATTATTATTATTATTAATAATAATAATAATAATAATACCCCGCCCTCCCCAGCCAAGGCTGGGCTCAGGGCGGCCAACAACCAATAATAAAAGTGAGTTGAATGAATACAACTTAAAAACAAGATTAAAATACAACATTAAAACAATTAAAATGCAACCTCATCACAGGAGAAGAAAAGAAAAAGAAAGAGGGGGAGGCAATCAAATTGACTCCAAGCCAAAGGCCAGGCGGAACAACTCTGTCTTACAGGTCCTGCGGAAAGAAATAAGATCCTGCAGGGCCCTGGTCTCATGAGGCAGAGCGTTCCAGCAGGCCGGAGCCAGTGTTGAAAAAGCCCTGGCTCTGGTTGAAGCTAATGTAACTTCCTTAGGGCCTGTGGCTTCTAGGGTGTTGCTATTTATGGACCTTAAGGTCCTCCGTGGGGCATACTGGGAGAGGCGGTCCCCTAGGTACGAGGGTCCTAGGCCATGAAGGGCTTTAAAGGTCAAAACCAGCACCTTAAATCTGACCCTATACTCCACTGGGAGCCAGTGCAGCTGGAAAAGCACTGGGTGAATATGCTCCCATGGCAGAGACCCTGTGAGGAGCATCGCTGCAACATTCTGCACCCACTGGAGTTTCTGGGACAGCTTCAAGGGCAGCCCCACGTAGAGCGAATTACAGTAGTCAAGCCCGGAGGTGACCGTCGCATGGATCACTGTGGCCAGGTTGGGGTGGGAAAGGTAAGGGACCAACTGCTTGATGCGGCCAAGGTGGGGAAATGTCGCCTTGGCTGTTGCTGTAACCTGTACCTCCATGGAAAGGGAGGCGTCAAGGATTACACCCAAACTCTTAACGGAAGGCAATGGCACTAATTGGGCCCCCGCAAGAGAAGGGAGTTGGTCCCTCATCCCCATACAATCCCAACCCAGCCAGAGGACCTCTGTCTTCGAAGGATTTAGTTTCAATCGGCTCCCACAAAACCATCCCGCCACAGCTTCCAAGCATCTGGTCAGTGTGTCTTGGGCAGAGTTGGTGTGGCCATCCATCAGCAGATAGAGCTGAGTGTCATCAGCATATTGGTGACAACCCAGCCCAAACCTCTGGACAATCTGGGCAAGGGGGAGCATAAAGATGTTAAAAAGCATCGAGGAGAGGATTGCGCCCTGCGGCACTCCACACACCAAGGAGTGGTGCAACGACATCTCCCTCCCTAGCGCCACCCTCTGTCCCCGACTAGAGATAAAAGAGCACAGCTATTTATGGGCTATGCCCTGTATCCCCACATCAGCGAGGCGGTGGTCCAGAAGATCATGATCAACCATGTCAAAGGCTGCTGACAAATCTAAAAGAATCAGCAGTCCCGACCAGCCTTGATCCAGTTGTCTACGACCAGCCTCGATCCAGTTGTTTGTTAGGGCAACCAGAGCCATCTCGGTCCCGAAACCAGAACGGAACCCAGACTGAAATGAATCTAAAGCCGATGTTTCCTCCAGAAACCTACCAAGCTGTTCAGCAACCGCTCTCTCAATTACCTTACCTAGTTATGGAAGATTTGAAACTGGGCGGTCCCTGGATAGGTCTGAAGGATCTAGTGAAGTTTTCTTTAAGAGCGGACACACCACTGCTTCCTTCAGCTCCCCTTCAGCATCTATATAACATCTATGGGACTTCTGGGTGAAGATGGTGACAAGAAAAGCTCCCTGCCAAGTCAATTAGCTCAGCAGATGTTAATTGCAGCATACAGACAAGGAGCATATCTGTTGTCTGTAAAATCTTAGGGAACAGGCAGGGTGGGATTGAAAGCAGACCTGGCCATAGCATTAGGCAAAGGGATGCAGCTGTGTTAGATGGCAAATGTTGAGAAGTGGGCAAAACCAGTGAGGTTTTATTGAGCCAGAGTATATGCCAGGCAGCCTATGCTGCACCCCCTAAGGTAGGCTGCTGCACTCAGATGTGACAGAAGATGCGGCTCCCATCACCAGTGTTTTATGTTTGCTTGTCTATTTGTTCGTTTGTTTAAAAAAAATGGGAAAATCAATTTAAAAAATTTGGGAAAGAGCCCTGGCTGCTGAGCTGTTCCTCCCTCCTATCTGTCAAAGGGAGCCTCGAAGCTGATGTGGATCCCAATAGTGCCTGCCCTCCCCCTCCCTGTCAAAGGGGGCCACGCAGCTGGTCCTGATCTCGATCCCTCCTTCCCTTATTCCTTCCCTCCACGTGGCTCCTCCTCACACTTCCCTCCCCTCCGTCTCCAGCAGCCGCCCCCTTCCCCAATTGAGAAAGCCACAATAAGCCCACCTCCCCTCTTCCAACAGCATCACACAGACCTCTCCCAGCTCCCTTGTGCCTCCCTCTGTCCCCCCATGTGCGCGCTGCTCAGAGTTGCATCGCTGTGGAGACTGGCAGCGGCTGCTGCTGCTGCTGCTGCATCTAAGGTTGCAGAGCAAGGCCCTGAGGTCGACCAGAAAAAAACCACGGTTGGCTGGGGGCTTGTGATCAACATGTTGTACGTGCCTACTGTAGTCTACCACTAGGTGCCACACTTGGTGTATTCTGCTCTCCAAGGTTATTGCCGTTTTCAACTGCACTACATACTCCAGGGATAGCTAAATTGCCTCCAGATGTCCCTAGACTCCGTCTCCCATCACTCCTAGCTACCATGGGATTATGGAAGTTGCTTTTTAAAAAATAATTTTTATTAATTTTTCATTAATAACATATCAAATCTTGCCACATCATAGCACAAATAATAAAGCCAATTAAACATTCCAAATTAAATAATTTAATGGGACTTCCCATGTTCTAGCTAGTAGGAGAAGGTATTTTATTCTTGTTCTTGAATTTTCCTCTGTTGTTTATTCCCAATATCATAGTTCTGATCTTAACCCTTTATCATCATGACAATCACTTTGACAGCTCACAAATACAAAGCTTCCGACTTCACTGAACCGTGACTGATCTAATCAAAATGTAGCAAGCCGCTTCCGACTGGCGAACTTGCTTTGAACTTCAGGGACAACTTTCTTTGTAAAATCACTAAAAATCAACCGTATGTCGGATTTTCATCGGACCACTTTTATTCTACTCCATATTTCAAGGACTAGCTAAGGGGGGTGACCCGGAGACGGTCAGCCATAATCCCCTGAGCGAGCAGTCACGTACCTGGCTACTGCACCTGGTGGGGCATGATAAGCGAGATAAGCATCCTGATGGGCTCAGGCTCATCTCATCATGGACACAATGGACTGCATACGGTTGTATATTCAGAGCAGACAGCAACAAAAGGACCATGACCGGATTCCCCTCAGGGGGATGGAAACTGCACCCTTTCTTTGTTATTCAGGACTGGCTCATGGGAGGGGGAGAGGGAGACTCTGGCCAGGTGTCAAGGTGCTCAGATTACCTGCCCGACCCCTCTCCGACTCCTCCTGATTTTAATGTATTCATGATGTCACTATGATGCATTTTCTGGAGGTGTAACTCAGGGGATTAGGAGCTAATAAAAGTTAGGGTCTCCCTTTGTTCCGGGCTTCCATCTTGCTTCACCTCGTGGGCGGTGGGAGTCCTGTCGCGACAGTCTTTTCTTCAATAAAGACCAAGCCTACTGGCTGCCGTTTTGCTCCGAACTTACTCTGGTTGGTGTCTTGTTTGTCCAAGTGAACCCTCGGTACGTATTTTCCGCTAACAGCGCACAACCCTAGAGTCTGTCAAGACTGGCCCGTACGGGCAGGGGTACCTTTACCTTTACCTTTTTTTAGTGTGGCTTGCCAAATCATGAATAACAAATATAGAGAAGAAACAGAAGAAACAGCTGCTCACCTCACATAAAACGTAGCTGTCAGAGCTGGCTCCCGGTCCCAGCTCACAGAGGACCAACGCTAGCCGGTAGTAATGCACAAAAGTCTTTATTGAAGTACAGTTTCCATTTTCAAGCCGGAGCGTCCCAGCTCTACGTCTAGGGTTTAGACCGGCGAAGCTCCATCTGAATCTCCGCCCCCTGTACACCAGTTTAAGACTCTAGCCTTACTCCACCTCTTCCGTCTCTCCTTTCTCCTCTGGGTCCTGCTACCCCCCGGGGTTCCTTCCTTCCTGGATTCTTCCGACGCAGACGTAGACCCCCCTGACTCCTCCCGCTCTTTTCGGCGGGCTTTGGGACCTGGCTCCCTATCCGGGCTGTCAACTGTGCCGCCCTCCTGTACATTTGAACTTGGCGCGCGCGCCCAGCCTTCAACCTTCCTCTCGACCGTTTCCTCGCTCCCCGATGGAGGCGTGGCCAATCCTGCCTCATGTCCTCCCGCTGGCAGCGCGCCGCCTGATCCCAATGCCTGGGACTCCTCCCCCCTACTGCACTCTGGTGTGGACGCTGGTCCGGATTTCCAACTGCTGCTCTCTGAGTCCCCTCTGGTCCCTTCTTCCTGGGGTGTCCCCCTAGGCACCCCCCTTGCCCTGACCATGGGAGCCCCTTTCTGTGAATCTTCCGATTCGCTGGAAAGACTCAGAGACCTCGGACCGCTGTCATCGCTGACATTTCCTTCGAACTCCTCCTCCTCGCTCTCCATTTCCTCCCTTTCCTGTGCTCCTGAACCCCTGACAGTAGCAAAATGTCGAGTCTTTTTCAAATCAAATCTTTGGCACTGAGTGACTGAATTATTTAGCAGGTCCTTTTTTTGTCTCCTTCTGTCCAGAACATGCTTGTTTCAAAGTCCAAATTCAAATATTTTCTGAAGAACAGGGATCCTCCTGCTCATGGCGATGGCTCTGGAGAGTTTCCAATTCATGCGATACTCAGCACCCAGCGCCCCTGCCCCCACATTCTGTAGCAAGTGGAAGTTTTCGGATGACCCGTGGGTGATGGCAAGCCCCCCCTACCCTGGGGAGGGGTCAGCAGGGATAATTACCCTCATATTATCCCTGAATAATTGCACGATTGGAGTCCAGTGCCATGGGAAAGTAGCCAAACGCCATGGCGATCAGATCGGAAGTAGGATTATGGACGTTGTAATCCAACAAAATATAGAAAGCCACAGATTAGCCATCCTTGGACAGTCAGAGATGCTGTAGCTGCAAACTTTCTGCTCTGAGTTTGACTAGATGACCTCCAAGGTTACCTTTGAACACTATTGTGCTCAATATTGATCAATAGTATGAGAAGAGTGTATCACTCAGTGCATGCAGAAGGAAAGAAAAGGTGTATGCACGCAGTGCATGCACCTTCACAAAAAAGTGTTGCCTGAAGCATATCTGAGTATTGTAGAATATGTAGTTTTACTTCTTAAAACAGGTAGAGGAAAAGGACTCAAGAGGAAATTGTGCAGAGTTGAGAGGAGTTAGGTATTGGTTTCCTGGAAGTGGATAACTTGCTGTAGATCTGCTAGGTAGCGCTATCTCTTTGGGAAGTAAAGCTAGCTTTACTAGAGCTTTTGAAACTTATCCATATCCTGCTATTTTGTTTTTCCTTTTGCCCACCTTGCTATTATCAGAAGGGTTTGCCATGTGGCTCAGACCTACATCAAATTTCCTAAGAAGCTCATCAAACCTCTCAGTTGGCACCTAACAGTGTGCCTGAACTGCTTTAGGTTTGAAGGGTCTCATAGTCTTGCAGACCTTTGTATGTATTGTCAGGGAAGAGTTAGAAGTTTCCAGTTTCTCAGAGGGAGAAAGCATTCCCCAAGGGGGGAGGGAGAGCAGTGCATCTAATAGAAGGGAGCAAGAGGAACATCAGGGAGGGACCGGCTGTTCCCAGGAAAGGCAAGGGTTAAGTTCTAGCTCAGATTCGGAGGAGGGGAGATACAAGCCAGCTCTAGCGGGAAAGCGAAAGGAAGGGCGCCTTTGCCATTTTGAGAGTGGCTGGTCACCGAGAAGCAGAGCTCAGAAGGTATCTGAAATAAGTGACTCTGAGGAATAATATTTAAGAACCGTTTATAAGATTGTTTTGTTAATACGCAATAAAAAGTTATAAAAGAAAAAGAAGCGTTTGTGTGGTGATCTGAAGAGGACAACGACCAGTCCTGACATGTATGTATCTGTATCTGTATCTCTGTATCTGTATCTATATCTATCTATCTATCATCTATCTATCTAATCTACCTATCTATATCTCTATCTATCTGTATCTATATCTGTATCTGTCTGTCTATATCTATCTATCTATCATCTATCTATCTATCTATCATCTATCTATATCTATCTCTATCATCTATCTATATCTATATCATCTATCTATCTATATCTATCTATCTATATCTATCTATCTATCTATCTATCTATCATCTATCTATCTAACTATCTATCTCTATCTATCTATCTATATCTATCTATCTATCTATCTATCTATCTATATCTATCTATCTATCATCTATCTATCTATCATCTATCATCTATCTATGTCTTTTAAAGCCATTGGCCTGATCCAGCAGATTCTTCTAATGTTCTTATGGTGGGTTTGCCCAGAGGAAGGACAACGGAGGTACCAAGGGTCATTGTGACTCAGAGTGTGACAAATACCTGAAGGACGGCCTCCTTCCTTCTAAACTAAAAGGCTCCAACCTCATAAGGGACTTACTTGGTCATGGCACATGGGAGAGGGGCGACTTTCCTGCTGATAGACAGGAACCTTTTCTTGATCTTATCTGCTGCCCACACAGCACTGCTAGGGGAGCCCCTCACTGTGCACCTATGTCTGCGGGGGGGAGGGGAATATCACTCACATGCCATAGCAGGAGACACAATAGCGTAACCAGCATGTGAAAACAAGGAATTACGAGCTACTTGACAATGTAACACTGTGGAAGCCAGCTGAAATCTAACAGTTGGATAACTAAACGAAGGTCTAACAGACAGAACCAGCAACCTTACTGCACATGTGCCGCTAAAGGAAATACTGAAAAACAAGCAAAATAATATGTTGGATTGCTGCAATCTCATACAGTGGTGCCTCGCAAGACGAAAAGAATCCGTTCCGCGAGTCTTTTCGTCTTGCGGTTTTTTCGTCTTGCGAAGCAAGCCCATTGGCGGATTAGCGCTATTGACAGTTTAAGCGCTAAAAACGGCTTTTTAAGGCTTAAGGGATTAGCGGTTTTGCTGCTAAAATGCTTTTAGCAGCTTAGCGCTTCAGAAAAAGGGGTTTTGGAGCGAAAAAAAAGCCAAAATTTTTCGTCAATTTTCGTCTTGCGAAGCAAGCCCATAGGGAAATTCGTCTTGCGAAGCGCCTCTGCAAACGGAAAACCCTTTCGTCTTGCGGGTTTTCCGTCTTGCGAGGCATTCGTCTTGCGGGGCACTACTGTACGCTTAAAGCCAGAACTGCACCACCTAAGCCGTGTGCTGGTGGCCAGAACTGTAAGCCACTGGGAGGCAGACCATGCAATGCCATAGGCCGGGAATAAAAGGAGTGGTTAATTAAGAGACAGCAACCAGCAACCTACTACATATGTGCAATAAGTTAGCAGCAAGAACTGCATCCCCAAAGCCAAATGACAACTGTATAAAGAGGAGGTCAAGGGTGGGAGAGAAGGGACTGTCCTGGCGCTGGGAGACCTCCAAATCCCAAAAGCCACCCCCACAAGCAGCACCAGTCGCAGAAGGTCTAAGCATGCTGCCAAGCGGCCCAGAAGGGATCAAATACTAAACCTGAATACTAAATTCAAGTTTAGTATTTGATCAGCAATTTCTTTTGGTGATGGAGAATTAAGTTTGAAATTCGTATCGAAAGTTCGCTTAAGGAGGAGCATTTTACTCTGAATTTCATCACGGAAAATATGGTTTGAGTATCGCAAGTGAAACCGAGTGCATTTTTGTATCAGTTCATCATTATTGAAGTGTTGTAACTTCCACAAAAAATTGAAAAGTTCACATATTTCCCTAACAGCAGAAAATCGCAGTGTCAGTCCAACAATAACAAAGTCAATTATTTTGAAGTATACATTCACTTTGAAGTCTTTTTCAGCATCCTCTTGAGTTAGACATCCCCTGCGAGTAATAAAAGTATCTGAAATACCTAGTTTGACTGATACATGTTGACATTCTTGAAGTTATTCCATTTCTCTCTAAAATTCAAAATGTCTGTACGCAGTTGATCTATGTTGTCCCTTTCAACATCCAGTGTGGCATTACGTGATTCTATTACCAAGTTTATCTAATGTATCATTGTGAGAAGTTTGCTCTGAATCCTTGACATTACAACATATTTAAAAGTGTTCAAGTATTTTTTTATTCACCGCAGATCAGCTTTACATTCTACAGTTAAATTCACTGATCTCAGATACTGCAGTTCGAATACTATCAAAATGGTTTGCAATTGGTTTTACACTATCAATCCTTGCTGACCATCTTGTTTTTGAGACTGAATGAAGTGAGGCAGGAACATTTTTCTTCAGTACCTCCCAAAGTGAAGGGCTTGCACTGAAGACATTGAACATTTTCTGAATGGTTCCAAAGACAGTAATAGCTTCGTTACAGGCTTCAGCACAACCGGTATTGTCAGGGGTTCAGGAGCAGAGGCACAGGAAAGGGAGGAAATGGAAAGCGAGGGGGAGGAGTCCGAAGGAAATGTCAGCGATGACAGCGGTCCGAGGTCTCTGAGTCTTTCCAGCGAATCGGAAGATTCACAGAAAGGGGCTCCCATGGTCAGGACAAGGGGGGTGCCTAGGGGGACACCCCAAGAAGAAGGGGCCAGGGGGGACTCAGAGAGCAGCAGTTGGAAATCCGGACCAGCGTCCACACCAGAGTGCAGTAGGGGGGAGGAGTCCCAGGCATCGGGATCAGGCGGCGCGCTGCCAGCTGGAGGACATGAGGCAGGATTGGCCACGCCTCCATCGGGGAGCGAGGAAACGGTCGAGAGGAAGGTTGAAGGCTGGGCGCGCGCGCCAAGTTCAAATGTACAGGAGGGTGCAGCAGTTGGCAGCCCGGATAGGGAGCCAGGTCCTAAAGCCCGCCGAAGAGAGAGGGAGGAGTCAGAGGGGTCTACGTCTGCGTCGGAAGAATCCAGGAAGGAAGGGACCCCGGGGGGTAGCAGGACCCAGAGGAGAAAGGAGAGACGGAAGAGGTGGAGTAAGGCTAGAGTCTTAAACTGGTGTACAGGGGGCGGAGATTCAGATGGAGCTTCGCCGGTCTAAACCCTAGACGTAGAGCTGGGTCGCTGTGGCTTGAAAATGGAAACTGTACTTCAATAAAGACTTTTGTACATTACTACCGGCTAGCGTTGGTCCACTGTGAGCTGGGACCTGGAGCCAGCTCTGACAGGTATGATTGGCACAACTAGAGAAAATGCAGTTCTCATTCTTTCCATTTAGGATAGCCTGTACACCTGCGTGCTTTCCAGCCATGTTAGACCCATTGTCGTATGCCTGACTGACACAGTCTTGAAAGTTCAAATTGAGCCTCTCTAAGATGTCTAATATTTCAGTAACAATTTCTTCTCCAGTCTTTATGGAAAATTCATGAAAACCAAGAAAGCTTCTTTCAAATGCTTTACAAAAGGGTTTCCACTCCTCCGTTGACTCCTCTGGGTCCCTAATTTTGGTGGTCATATCAGTTTATTCACTTTGGTTGACATTTCTCCGTCTCGTTGATCTCTAGCATGGTTGTAAGGGCAGGAAATCGCGAAGCGGATTTGGAATAGGAGCAAAAGCAGAAAGATGTTACAGATAACTATTTAGGGTGTAGCCTATGTGGTCTTTTTGGTGGGGGCAATGATAGGTTTGTCATTTTTTATTATATATTGTGTGGTTTTTGTTCTGGTTTTGTTCTGCGAGGTGCCGTGAGCAGTATATAAAGCAAATAAATAATAAATAATGCATAGTTGCCATCAAAATCATTCCACCCACCCACCCCTTGCAAATCAGGCTTCTTCTCAAAATTTAGACTTTTAGCAGTTTGCAAAGGATGAAATCACTCCAAAGCACGGCGGATGCTTGAAGTGGTTCCCCCAAATTCACATCGTCAGACTGGAGAAGCCCAGAGAAGTTGCATTTGCAACTGAATTTCCTGATTTGCAAGGGGGGGTGTGTGTGTGGAATAATTTTGACACAAATTGCAAGTGGGTAGGAAGTCAATGGATAAATTAAATGTATTGTTGTAGTTGTTATTCTTGTTCAAGAATGGTAATATTAAAGCACGCAAACTTTTGAAAACTAAATAAACCACATTTGTAGAAAACGGTTTGCACTCACCTCTCTGGCAGTCGCACTGGATGATCCTGGGTCCTGGGAGTAGCGGTGAGAGCCAAGTTGCCACACAGGACTTTTCTCGGCTTATTGAACCTTGCAAGGGATCCAGAGGCTCATCCAGCCCAACCCCGGACTGACAGGAATCTCAGCCTAGAATCATCGGGTGGTAGAGCTAGGAGGGAGGCGTTTTGACACTTCCCATCCAGCTGGCAGGCAAGCAAAATGGACAGGAAGTGCCCTTCTCCCTGGGAAAAAGCCTGGCTCCTCCTTGTTTCTCTGGGGACGTTCTCAAGTGACACTCCAAGGCAGCTTCTAATGCCACTCATTAGACGCTTCAGCCAGCCTCCCGGCTGTTCCTTGTTTTTCCAAACTGATGAGAACACAAAGCCTTGATCCTTTTATTATTATGAATTATTATTGAGCTTTTCAATTTTTTTAAAAAAATCACCTATTATTCCTGAATTGCAGGGGATGGGACTAGATGTCCATGGGACCCATTTGAACTGTATGATTCTATAGTCATTCACTTTTTCTGGCTGGTGTTTGTATCCTCATACTTGCTGTATGATACTTTGTCACTCAACTCCCGAAACTTCCTTTTTCTTCACTGCTCATCTCTCAAACCCTATTTTCCTTAGCGTGAAAATATTCTGATGGATAGCCCAATTGCCCATAGACAGTTCCCCGTTTGGACCTCACCATGTCGGCATAATCCATTATTTTATAAGCCATCTATCCTGGATGCTTGAGCCAAGATACCTGTCTTGTCAGGGGCTGGACTAGATGACTGTTGGGGCCCCTCCCTTCCAATGCTACGATTGTGATTTGCCTATCAGGTTGTTGCCGGTTGAGTCCCCTTCTGCGGAACCTCCGTCCCAATTATCCCTCACAAAAATGCTTTGGGATTTCCCCATTTCAACATCTTTTTTCATTCATTTCCCATAAATCCTTGGCCTTTGCAAAGGACCACCATATATGGAAAAACAACCCTTCTAGCGGTTCACTTTCCAAACTCATATTTGAAAGCTTATTGTGGCTTACAGGAGGTTTTTTAAAAAAGGATTTATCGCACCAGCATTGCCAAGGTCTCCTGGCTTCCTCCAGAGCCCCCTGTCCCTGAACACTTTTGCCATCCTTTTTCTGGCCTGTTTTTCCAGGCTAGCTGCAGTGCTGCCCACAATCTATTTGAGGCATTTCCCCCCCCCCCATAACATTTTATTAATTTTCCAACAATAACGCAAAATAAAAACCCTTCCTTGGTCCTATTGTATAGCAATGTACTACATGTCCATTATAAAGTTTTAACCATTTGAAATACTTATTGTCCATTCATAATCAAATTACAAGTATTCTTATAACCCTGCCAATGTATTAACCTGTGTACGTTGCTTCTGTTTATACCACTGAGGCATTTGTACCTGGTCATCTGCCCTTTGGAACTCCCTGCCTCATATTTAGGGCAGGTGGCTCACCAGCTCTGGAGATCCTTCTTCTCAGCACCTGCGCCAAAGATTCCTGTTCGGAGAAGCCTAACCCAGAGATTAATTTTAATTAATTTTGAGGCCTTTTAACTTTCATAGGAGTGGGTTTTCCTCCTTTTCCCCTACTACCTCCTTGCAAATCGCTTTTGACAATCCAGCAGGCTACAAATCTCAGGAAATTAAGTAATGAATCCCTCCAAATGACTATTTTTGTAATTTCTTTATTTGGTTCCTAAAAGGCATAAGCCACTTGATGGAAAACAAACCCTTGAAACCTCAGGGGAGTTGATTAGATGCAAGACTATAAAACCGAGAGTGTCTAGTCCCAATCGGGTTTCCATGTGCATCTTCACCCGCTGCTCTGCTTGGCTGCCAGCCGCTTGTCTCGCTCCTCGGCAATGGTGAGGCGAATGCCCTTCCCACGAGGCAGAGAGATCCATGGCTTGTTCCCCTGGATTTTTTACAAAAGCAAAATATAAACCACAAAAGATCTCACCAAAATTCCTTCACGTAACAATAACTTTAAAAAAACCCTAACCCTCTGCAACCTCCCAAAATTTCAAAGCTTTCTATCTACGAGATCCACCAGAAATATTCAAGGAAGTCAGCACCTTCAATCCATCCACACAGTGTTGCACAACTAATGTCTTGTTTGCAATAATATAAAACTAGGACACGAGGGGCTGAAATGGAGGTTGGGCAAGGAACTTCTGCAAAGAGGGAAATAGGCAAGAGGCCCAGATTTTTTGTTTATGACATAAAATAGGTTTTCTTCCTGCCTTGCATGGGATCAGACTAGACGACCGGTGGGGTTCCTGTCTAGGAAGCGCTCAATCGACATGGATCTCACATTCTGGAGATGATGCCATAAATTCCTATTCTTCCTTATAATCGATAAGCGCAAACTGTTTAATTATTATTTGCTGGTGTTTAATTTCACGTCTTTCCTATCAGATTTGAATGGATTATTGTTTTAGTAAAAAAAAAAAAGGGAGCAAGCCGCAAGGCATAGAATACCACCCAGCGTTCAAAACCATGGAAAAGGTTCCCCATTTAGGCATTCCTACATGGGGAACCTTTTCCATGGTTTTGAACATTGGGTGGTATTCTATGCATCTCGGGGGGTGAAAAGGTCTTAATAAATTCCAGGAAAATTTGAAATAATATTAAATAAAAAGCACCCACCTTGCCAATGACAAAGATGTTGGAGAGCCTGGTGGCAAAGCTGTTGCCGTTGGTGTCCTTGACGTGGACCACGTCAAAGGAGCCAGGGTGCCTCTCGCGGTTGGTGATCACCCCGATGCGCCCCAAGTTGGCGCCCCCCGTCACCATGCAGAGGTTGCCTGTTGGGGAGAAGAGGGAGGGAACGGGTCAGAAGGCGGAATTGGGACTGGGCAGGGGGGGCAAAAATATATATATGCTTCCAAAAATGGGGGTGCTCCGGAAGGGAGCTTCCAGGGCCAGAGGAAGTCTCCCCATCTCCCCCCATTGGGGAAGGATTCTGGCGCTCTTGACACGCTCAGAGGAACCGTCACCTGTGTCGAACTTGATGAAGTCGGTGATCTTGCCCGTCTGCAGGTCGACTTGGACAGTGTCGTTGACCTTGACCAGGGGGTCCGGGTAGCGGATGGTGCGGGCGTCGTGAGTCACCAGGCGGGGGGTGCCCTTGGTGCCCACCAGGATGCGGCGCACCTTGCACAGCTTGTACTGCCAGGAGGAATGGAGAAATCAGTCATTTTGTCAATATAAAGAGAATGCCAGCAAGGCCGAGTATTTCTGTAAAAAAGGGATTTTAACCCAGTCTAACTCACGAGGGATTTAAATCGTGACTTAAATCACGAAACCACTCTGAGCATTTATTGTTCCTTCCTCTGGTTGTCCATCTTAAGATGCCAGCAAGGCTGAGTCTTTTGGTAAGAAAAGGATTCAAATCAATTCTCACCTTGGCCTCCTCAGGGCTGATGCGGTGCACGGCAAAGCGCCCCTTGGTGTCGTACACCAGGCGGAAGTGCTCGCCAGTCTTCTCGATGCTGATGACGTCTGCAGGGAGAAAGGGCGGGAGTTACGATGGAATGCCAGTGTGGTGCAACCGCTGCATAAACCCGTTTTCCGCTGTGTGGAATGCCCCACCGCTGGAAATCGGGCATTTCAAACCCGCTGCTAGAAATCTAGGGCCTTACCCATGAAGCCTGCCGGGTAGGTGACGTCGGTGCGAACCTTGCCGTCAATCTTGACAAAGCGCTGCATGCAGATCTTCTTGACCTCGTCGCCCGTCAGGGCGTATTTGAGCCGGTTGCGGAGGAAAATCACAAGCGGGAGGCACTCACGCAACTTATGGGGTCCCGTTGACGGGCGTGGTGCCTAGAACCCCAAAAGGGAAAGGGAAGGTTACAGGGCGGCATGCATTTTCCCAGATGTTATTTTACATCCCTTTGTTGTTTTCTCACAATGTTCAACAGACTCCCCAACTTATCCTTCCCCAAGTTCCTTTATTTTCTACATTTATTTTTAAGTATAATGTTGTGTTAGTTTCTCTGTTACTGGTTATCAGTTCTTGTTGTTATGCACTGTGTTTAATTTTGCATTTTTCTGCTATAAACTATCCCAAGATGAATGGTGGGATTTAATAAGAAACCACAAGGAATTTATAGATTAGAAATTCAATAAACCATCATAAGGAATTTATAGATTTAATACAGATTTAATAAACCTCCACAAGAAATCTAATATGTAAATAAGGAAACAAAACTAAGTGTAAGGCATTTAATGAAGAAGCCCAGGTGCAAACTAATGCCTGAAGTGCAAGGCTCCCCTTTTAAAAAGGGTTGTAAAAGGAAATATAAATATGCTTTTTCCCTATCTCCTTTTATACAAAGTTGGAAAAAAGATACTTGCAAAGACTCCCGTCAGCTTGTCCAGCATCCAGTGCTTGGGGGCTGCCACCCGTTTCAGGTGCTTCTTAGGTCCTCGAGCCTGAGGGGGGGAGAGCAGGCAAAGGGCGTGGGTTCGAATTTGCCCGGATGTTTAAGCAGATCATTCTCGCAAGGCGGCGGGCTCAACTAGATGACCCTCGGGCCCCTTCCAGACGCCCCTGTTCTATGAACCCGCACCAGCTCTTCAGGTATTCCCGTTTTAATTGATTCCCATTTAGTTTCTAGTCGAGCATCCTTGGGCTCCCTTCTCCGTTAGGGCAACCCCCCCAGCAGGATCCAGCCCCGCTGCTGAGCCCTAGTTCAGTGGCAGGCAGTTCCCCCGGCCCTTCCCAAGCGATCGCTTTAGAGAGCATGTCTGGCCGGCGGCCTTTTTCCCTGCGGCCCGCACTGCGCATGCTGGCGCCCCCCCCCCCAAGACCGAGCGAGCCCCGCCGCGCCGCCTCCGCGCCCCATTTCCCCGCCCCACGGAAGAGCGGCGTCTCCCGCGCCCCCGGCCCCGAAAGCGCCGCGCTCGGTGGTGCCGCCGCCGCGGATGGCTACGGATCGCTCCACCGGCCCGAAGCCCGAGCACTCACCATGGCTGCGGGTTCTCGACGCAAAAGGAGAGCACTTCCGCCGCCCAGGGGTTATATATCCGGGTCAGGCAGGGAGGGGCGACGAAGCCCTGGCGGATGGAAGCGGCGTTGTGCCGCGCGGGGGCTTCGCAGCCAATGAAATGGGGAATTGGGATCCCGAGAGGCTGCTAGGGAAATTTGTAGTATTTTATGGTTTATCGTTTTTTACAAATATTCTGTTGGTGGCTGGGAAATAGTAATAAATTATTATGATCATTAAACGTTAAATTATTATTATTTTAATAAATCACACCCACCCAAGTGGGACATGGCCTCTTCCTCCCTAAGCCTTAACAGTATAATATTTTTATTTATTCCAATTGGGGCGGGGAAGCTCCCCTTGGCTACAGCAGCTCCAGAGTAACTGGCTGTGAGTTCAGATCTCCATTGCTTTCCCCCTCAGGCCGCCTTTAATGTATTGGAAACTATCTGAACAATGTATTGTTCAGATGAACCACTGCTGTAAGCAGTGTTTTTGTAACCAGGTAATTCCTCAAGATCCCAATTCCTTGACTTATTATTAAATGCAATCACCTTGTGGTTCATTCGCATATTCCTGCCTTGCAGCGGGTTGGACTGGAAGACCCTTGGGATCCCTTCCAGCTATCTACACCATTATATGTTTCTTGGGAAAGTGCTTCAGAAAGAATAAACAAGGGAAAAAACACATTTCTTCCAGTTAGTCGTATGATGGCTCATAGGGAAGGGAGGCTTCTTTCCTACTTTATTATTTCTTCCACTGCAATCTGTTGTTGACATGTTATATGTCTGCTTTTACATAGACCCCCTCTTTCCCTTCTTTGGAAAATAATCGATCCTACTGATATTTCTTAGGTCTGTATGGGCTCTGCTGAATTCCTGCTCTGAAGAGGAGGAGGAGGAGGAAGCTTTGCCTGACGAAGGGAGAAGAGGTTGAGGAAAAGTCAGCTGCAGGCATGAAGGTAAAAGGGGAAAAATAGAAATACAACTTAACATATAACACTTAAGAACATTTTTAAACAACCCCACTCCTGATATATCACACCCACCCAAGTGGGGCTTGACCTCACCCCCCCCCCTAACCAGCACAGTACAGTAAAAATACAGTAAAGTATTTTTATTTATTTGATTGGGGTAGGGCAGCACCTCCTGGCTTCACCCATGTTGGTGTGGTTTGTCTCCTTTTTCCTGTTCTTGTTAGGCTATCTAAAGGTGACAAAGGAATGTGTTGAAAACTTAATTTCTTCAAATGAACCATTTCTTTAACCAGGTATTACTCAAGGCACTGATTCTTTCACCTATTGATTTATCCACATAATCCAAGTGGAGATTAATTAGCATCCAAAAGTGGTACACTTGCACATTACATCTTTAGATAAATGTTTTGGAAAAGGCATAAATTTAAAAAGATAATTAATTTGCAAGCAAATACTTGAATGCCCAGTGAATTAGATAGGCAGTGAGCTGGCTGATTTGTCTAATGGAGCATCCAAAACCCAGTTTGGGTCTATAAGACCCAGTTTGCCCCCTCCCCCCAGCCTTAATGGCAACCCTCCACTGCTTTCTGTTTGACTTTTTTAACAGATACTCTGAATTGAACACCACAAGAATAAATGGGGATCAGCCCCTGCTGTAGTGACCAGCACTAAAAGCAATTTGAGTAATTCAGATCAATAAAGTAGCAATAATTAATATTTACAAGCCAGCAACTTCACACCAGTTTTGGACACTTGCAGCAGCTTGCAATGTTAAGAGAGGTGCTCTAAAGAAAAGCACTTTCTACATTTATGAGCCTTCAGAGTAGGCTCATGGTTTTTCCTTTGCTTGGAGGTATAAATGTTGTTAGCATATGTGCAAACACCCCAATAACTTCAGGCCTGCTCCTGACTGTCGAAATGCTCTTGGAGAGGCTGTAAGCAGCACTTCCTCTGCTCTCAGTCAGCAAAAGGGGATGGCAAGATATGCTTCATGGTGTAACTTAACTTGCAGCTGCAGGAGAAGTGTGGATCTCTCAGCCATACACAAATCCCTGCCTTGTAGCAGGTTGGACTGGATGACCCTTGGGGTCCCTTCCCGATATATACTCACCCACTCACCCACCATCATATGATTCTTTGGAAAGTGCTTCAGAAAGAATAAAGAGAAATAGCATTCCTTTAAGTTAGTTGTTGTCGGTATGCAGAGGGTCACAAGACCAGCTGGCTAGCCCCAGCTGGCTCATGTTCTTCCAGCCGTCCCACTGCGAAGACCCATCTGCCTCTGCTCCGACATAAATCAGCGACCCAGGCTTCAAAGCCAGGGCACACTATATCAGCCGAGCGAATTGCATACACAGAATAGGTGTGAGGCTTGTGGAAGCATACTACAACTATGGATTTACTGATCACAAATCAGGACAAAGAAACATGTCATCTCTCTCTTTGTCTGCTCAGAGAGACAGAGAGAAGCAAAAGCTATACAGTGGTACCTAGGGTTATAGACGCTTCAGGTTACAGACTCCGCTAACTCAGAAATAGTACCTCGGGTTAAGAACTTTGCTTCAGGATGAGAACAGAAATCACTTGGCAGCAGCGGAAGGCCCCATTAGCTAAAGTGGTACCTCAGGTTAAGAACAGTTTCAGGTTAAGAACGGACCTCCAGAACGAATTAAGTTCTTAACATCTGAAGGCAGCCCTGTTTAGGGTAGTTTTTAATGTTTACTAGGTTATTGTATTTTAGTGTTTTGTTGGAAGCCGCCCAGAGTGGCTGGGGAAACCCAGCCAGATGGGTGGGCTATAAATAATAAATTATTTCAGAGCTGGCTCCTGGTCCCAGCTCACAGAGGACCAACGCTAGCCGGTAGTAATGTATAAAAGTCTTTATTGAAGTACAGTTTCCATTTCCAATCCACAGCGTCCCAGCTCTACGTCTAGGGCTTAGACCGGCGAAGCTCCATCTGAATCTCCGCCCCCTGTACACCAGTTTAAGACTCTAACCTTACTCCACCTCTTCCTTCTCTCCCTTCTCCTCTGGGTCCTGCTACCCCCCTGGGTCCCTTCCTTCCTGGACTCTTCCGACGCAGACGTTGACCCCCCTGACTCCTCCCTCTCTCTTCGACGGGCTTTAGGACCCGGCTCCCTATCCGGGCTGCCAACTGTGCTGCCCTCCTGTACATTTGAACTTGGCGCGCGCGCGCAGCGTTTAACCTTCCTCTTGACCGTTTCCTCGCTCCCCGACGGAGGCGTGGCCAATCCTGCCTCATGTTCTCCCGCTGGCAGCGCGCCGCCTGATCCCGATGCCTGGGACTCCTCCCCCCTACTGCACTCTGGTGTGGACGCTGGTCCGGATTTCCAACTGCTGCTCTCTGAGTCCCCTCTGGCCCCTTCTTCCTGAAGTGCCCCCCTGGGCACTCCCCTTGCCCTAACCATGGGAGCCCCTTTTTGTGAATCCTCCGATTCACTGGAAAGACTCAGAGACCTCGGACCGCTGTCATCGCTGACATTTCCTTCGGACTCCTCCCCCTCGCTCTCCATTTCCTCCCTTTCCTGTGCCTCTGCTCCTGAACCCCTGACATTATTATTATTATTATTATTATTATTATTATTATTATTAACCTGAGGTACCACTCTATACACAACGGAAGTTCCCAGCAAGCTGTGCTGGTATGTAAACAGATATGTGACTTGCAACAGTTCCATGTCTGCAACTAAAGGTGGAATGGAATTTTCCAACAGTAGATAGCCTCACTTCCTGTGAGCTACCTTATTATTTCTTGCACATTAATTTGAGCTTGGGAGTTCCTATGCCTGTTTTTACACAGACCCCCTCTTTCAGTTCTGAAAAAAATCCGCCCCAGTGATATTTCTCAGGTCTCTATGGGCTCTGCTGAATTCCTGATCCAAAAAAAGGGGAAGGAGAAGGGGAGGCCTCGCCTGACGGAGGGATTGAGAAGAGGGTTGAGAGAGAGAAAGGGGATCTTTTGAGACAAGATGCCAATGCCTCAAACAACACCTTTAAGTTGCTTTTCCAAACATCTGATTTGCCCATCAGCGTGGCAGCCAAAGAAAAGAAAATATGGCAGAGGCAACTCCCAGACATCTCCATGCAGTTGCAAAAGGTGGTGTCAGGGGTTCAGGAGAAGAGTCACAGGAGAGGCAGGAAACGGAGAGCGAGGGGGAGGAGTCGGAAGGAAATGTCAGCGACGACAGTAGTCCGAGGTCTCTGAGTCTCTCCAGTGACTCGGAGGATTCACAGAAAGGGGCCCCCATGGTCAGGGCAAGGGGGACACCTCGGGAAGAAGGGGCCAGAGGGGACTCAGAGAGTAACAGCTGGAAATCCGGACCAGCTTCCCCCCCCAGAGTGCAGTAGGGGGGAGGAGTCCAAGGCATCGGGATCAGGGAGCGCGCAGGCAGAGGGAGAGCGTGAGGCAGGAGTGGCCACACCCTCGTCAGGGAGCGAGGAAACGGTCATCAGGAAAGTTAAACGCGCGCGCGCGCCAAGTTCAAATGTACAGGAGGGCGGCAAGGTGGGCAGCCCGGGTAGGGAGCCAGGTCCTAAAGCACGCCGAAGAGAGGGGGAGGAGTCAGAGGGGTCCAGCTCTGCGTCAGAAGAGTCCAGGAGGGAAGAGACCCCGGGGGGTAGTAAGACCCAGAGGAAGAGAGAGAGAAGGAGGAGGTGGAGTAAGATTAGAGTTTTAAGCTGGTGCACAGGGGGCGGAGATCCAGATAGAGCTTCGCCGGTCTAAAGCTCAGACGTAGAGCTGGGACGCTGAGACTTGTAAATGGAGACTATTCTTCAATAAAGACTTTGATACTGTACTACCGGCTAGCGTTGGTCCTTGGTGAGCTGGGACCCGGAGCCAGCTCTGACAGTAAGCTCTATCTCAATTTTTAAAGTTTTGGCACCAAGAACCTCGCCACGTGAGTTGACGCAGCGAGGGCAGAGGAGGGGTGCTCCCAGAGCTCACAAAACTCAGGCAAGATGACGACGGAAGAGCAGATATCAGCCCTGCAAGAAGCTGTGACACGACTCAGCACGGAGGT
The DNA here is from genome assembly GCF_965153285.1 of Podarcis tiliguerta. Lineage (NCBI taxonomy): Eukaryota > Metazoa > Chordata > Lepidosauria > Squamata > Lacertidae > Podarcis > Podarcis tiliguerta. Next base: position 63,665,335 of record NC_139544.1, read on the forward strand.
AATTGCATCCAGAAAAAGAGAGGAGGAAATGAGTAGCGCCTACCGGGATCTCCAAGTAAGATTGGACGTGATTTCCAAACAGGGGCCACCTGGATCCAAAGCAGAGGGCATTGGATTGGGAAAGAGGGGAGGCAGCCTTGTATCCCATTTTGACGGGAGTTTACAGCAGTACCCCAACTTTAGAGCAGACCTGTTGTTTGCGCTGGATCTGCTTGACAAAGACTTTAGAGATGAAAGAGAGAAAGTGGGGTTTATCCTATCCCATTTGCATGGTGAAGCCAAAACGTGGCTGAGAAATTTATGGAGGGACAATGATCCGGCGCTCCAAGACGCGAAGGCTTTCATTAAAGCTATGGACTCGTGTTTTTTATCAAAGATAGACGTTGATATTGCCAGGAGAGACATACATGGAATTAAGCAAGGCAAAGCCAGCGTGCGTCAGTACCATACGCGTTTCTTCGGACTGGTTCATGCACTGGGATGGGACAAAGCGTCTGCGCCAGTGAGAGATCTCTTTTGGGAGGGCTTGAATACAGAAGTAAAAGCCGAGATTGGAAGGGGGGAGAGGCCAAGGAGCACCCAGGAAGTGGTCCAGAGGGCTCTGGAGATCGGGGTGCATCTGGAGGAACGTCCTTGCAACAGAGAAGAAGGACGTTGGGGAAGGGCACCAGCCAGAGCACCTCCCTTCTATCCCAAAGAAGCAGCGCGTGCGCAGTCCACGCCCTCGCAGGGAGGGGGAGAGGAACCGATGGAGCTCGGAGGTGCCAGGGCTCAGTCAGCTACCAGAGCCCTGACGCCGGGAGCAGTCAAGACGAAGCCTCCTAGAGGGAACAGGAAGTGCTACATCTGCGACAGTGCTCAACACATGGCGAAAGAGTGTCCCCAGAGGCTCCACAAGCACACTGCAGCATCGGCAACAGTGACAGAAGCAACGAAGCAGGGAAACGACAGAGTCTGGCTGGAGGAAGAGGTACTGGGGTCCAGCCAGACAAATCAATGAAACAATCCCCAGAGATTTTGCAGCCCACAGACCCCCTCCCACCCAAACCAGTGGTGCAGCTTACAGCGTCTCTCCAACTGCCCAACGGAAGCACTCTGGAAGTGCCGATCACCATTGACTCCGGCAGCAACGCCGACTTTATAGGACTGGATTTTATTCAGCAGCACAATATACCACTGCTGCCAGCCACACTGCCCCTGAAGGTTGTCACAGTGGATGGCAGGGACTTGCTAGGGGGGCAGGTGGTGCAACAAACGCAACCAATGGTGATGCGGATTGGAAATCACCAAGAGGTCATCAGCTTCAACGTCACCAAACTGTCAGGCACGCCGGTAGTCTTGGGCATGAGTTGGCTGCACAGGCACAGTCCAGCATTGGCGTGGTACCAACGCCAATTGACCTTCGGTTCCTCCTATTGCGCGGAACATTGCATTCTTCGTAGCCAAGAAGAAGGAGGGGAAGACACGCAGCTACAATTGAGCACGCTGCAAGCAGTGCCACGCAAGTACGCAGCGTTTTTGGAGGTTTTCTGCGAGAAGGAAGCGGACAAGCTGCCTCCCCACAGGCCCTATGACTGCCAGATTGACCTCCTGCCAGGGGCGACGCTGCCAGCCGGGAAACTGTATTCCATGTCTGAAGACGAGCTGCAGGAGCTCAAGGAGTTCATAGACCTCAACTTAAAGCGCGGTTTCATCCGGGAGTCGAAAGCAGCGGGGGGCAGTCCTGTATTCTTTGTGAAGAAAAAGGACACGCCCCAAAAAAGACTTGTAGTGGATTTTAGGCTCTTAAATTCAAAGACCAAGCCCACAGCCTTTCCAATGCCCAAAATAGATGACCTTCTGGCAACGGTGCGGAAAGGACGCGTTTTTACAAAGTTGGATCTGAGAGGGGCGTACAACCTGATCCGCATTCGGGAGGGGGACGAGTGGAAGACTGCCATGTTCACGCCCCTGGGCACATATGAATATAGAGTTATGCCCTTCGGTTTACAAAATGGCGCCCACTGTTTTCAAGCGTTCATGCATCACGTCCTGGCGGGTCTTCTCTACAAGAAATGCGTCTGCTTCTTAGACGACATCCTGATATTCTCAGAATCTGAGGACACCCACGAGGGGGACGTCAAGGAGGTTCTGCAGCGACTGCAGGAGCATCGGCTATACGCAAAGCTGGAGAAGTGCCAGTTCGACAGGAAGGAGGTGGATTTCCTGGGCTACAAGCTGTCGGACAAGGGGCTCGCCATGGACAGCGCCAAGGTTCGCGCGGTGTTGGATTGGAAGAGCCCGCGCAATCGGAAGGAGGTCCAGCGGTTTGTGGGGTTCGCCAACTTTTACCGCAAGTTCATCAAGGGGTTCGCGATGCAGACAGCGGCCATTACCGACACGCTCAGCTCCAAGAAGAAGAAGTTCATCTGGACGGAGCAAGCGGAGCAGTCCTTCCAGAACCTCAAGCGTCTCTTCTCGTCCGAAGGGCAGCTACTGCATGTGAATCCCAGCAAACCGCTGAGGGTTGAGACGGACGCCTCAGACAGAGCCGTGGGCGCCGTACTGTTGCAGGAGGACCCGCATGGGGACTGGAGACCGTGTGCCTTCTACTCTAGGAAGCTCAGCAAGTCAGAGCAAAACTACACCATCTGGGACAGGGAGTTGCTGGCCATTCATGCAGCATTCAAGGCGTGGCGGCACTTCCTCATCGGGGCCAAACACACAGTGCAGGTTCGCACGGATCATAAGAACTTGGAGTACTGGCGCACGGCAAGGTTCCTGAACCAGCGGCACATCAGATGGGCGGAGTTCTTTGCGGATTTCGACTTCAGCATAGAATACATCCCAGGCGACAACAACATCATGGCAGATGCACTGTCCAGAAAGCCGCAATACCTCGAAGAAGCGGCGCCAGCAGCGGCCAAGCACATTTTCGCCCAGAAAGCGTGGGCGTGCGCTTCCGCAACCGTGGACCTGGAGGCGGTCCGTCGAGCACTGCAGGAGGACTCCTTCGCTCTAGCCAAGATGGAGGAGGTGCGCAAGGGCACGGTGAAAAACGACGAGTTCCAAATACGGGACGGATTGCTCATCCGCAGAGGAGCACTCTATGTACCGGGAGATGAGCTCCGCGCGAAAGTACTGCAGCAGTTGCACGACGCGCCAACCGCCGGGCACTTCGGCAAGGAGAAGACAGCGGAACTCGTTGCCAGAGATTTTTGGTGGCCCAAGATGAGGGGAGAAGTCGCGGAGTACGTCTCGAGGTGCGACACTTGCCAAAGGGCCAAGTCAGTGCACAAACCTCCGGCAGGACTGCTCGAACCGCTGCAGACCCCGAGCGAACCGTGGGAGAGGGTGGCACTGGACTTTGTCACGGATTTACCCAGCTCGAGGGGTAAAACGGCAGTGCTAGTGGTGGTGGACATGTTCACTAAAATGGCCCACTTCATTCCGTGCGCGAAGGTGGCCACGGCAGAACAGACCGCCAAACTGTTCATAGACCACGTCTTCAGGGTGCACGGACTGCCACGGTCTATCTTGTCCGACAGGGGGCGCCAGTTCATTTCGAGCTTCTGGCAGAAGCTGATGGGTTTCCTGAACGTCAAGATCAACCTAGCGTCGGCGAGACACCCGCAGACCAACGGACAAGCGGAGCGCGTCAACGCCATCATGCAGCAGTACCTGAGATGCTATGCAAATCAACAGCCGACGACATGGGTGGACTACCTGCCGCTCGCTGAGTTCGCTTACAACAACACGAAGCACGTGTCCACAGGGGTGACGCCGTTCTTCGCCAACAACGGGAGGCATCCCAGAACCTTCCCGGGATTAGAGAAACTGGGGGAGGGGGAGCCACAGGCAGCGGAAGTCTTGGCGGCGGAATTGCAGGAAGTTCAAGAGCAGCTGAGGAGGCAATTAGAGCTTGCAAAGCACGCATACAAACTGCAGGCTGACAAGCACAGGAGGGTGGGTGAAGACATACAGGTGGGAGACTGGGTGTGGTTAGCGGCCCACGCAGTGCCGACCAGATCCTTAGCTAAGAAGAAACTCGGACATAAGCAGCTAGGACCTTACCGAGTTGAAGCACAGATCAATCCGGTGGCCTTCCGGTTGACACTTCCGGAAGGCTCCAGAATGCACCCAGTATTCCATAGGTCGGTGCTCACGCCCTACAAAGCACCTCACCGATTTCAGGCGCAGGGCACGGCACCAGACCAGTATAGGGAGGCCCCCCCAAGGAGGGAGTCGCCAAGAAGAGAACCCATCAACCAGGTCACAGAGATTTTGGACTCGAGATGGGGGGAAGAGGGAGTAGAATATTTTCTCGCACGGGAAGGTACCCCGGCCAGCGCCAACAGTTGGGTGCCGGACTATGCCCTGGACGAGCCTCTCCTCAAAGAGGAGTTTCATGCCTTGTTCCCACACAGGCCCATGCCAGCCGAGTATTTCGACGACTGGCTTTTCACACCCACGCTTTCTACCAGCACGTTCCAGGGATTCACATCGGACGAAGAACCAGCATTAGAAACACGTTCACCGGAGGGCTCGCCCTCGGGGTTTGCCTCAGACCGCTCGTTTTGGTGGGACAATCGAGGAGAGGAGAGGTGGCTGAGGGGCCCTTGGCGGGCAACGGACCCAGAGGGGAACGAGGGTGAGAGGGACATGGACGTGATGGGGGAGGACGTGGGGTTCGAGCATGGCGGCACAGAGATGGAAGCAGAGGAGAACGAGGTCGGCGAAGACACGGAGGACGAGCCGGATTTATCTAACTGGATGCACGCCACGGGGGACGAACTGTATCCACCATTTACCCCCACAACGATGGAGCACCCGGCACCCCCGCCGGAGGAAGGGGAGGGGGGAAGGGGGGGCTTCGAGGGGGGGATGGATGTCAGGGGTTCAGGAGAAGAGTCACAGGAGAGGCAGGAAACGGAGAGCGAGGGGGAGGAGTCGGAAGGAAATGTCAGCGACGACAGTAGTCCGAGGTCTCTGAGTCTCTCCAGTGACTCGGAGGATTCACAGAAAGGGGCCCCCATGGTCAGGGCAAGGGGGACACCTCGGGAAGAAGGGGCCAGAGGGGACTCAGAGAGTAACAGCTGGAAATCCGGACCAGCTTCCCCCCCAGAGTGCAGTAGGGGGGAGGAGTCCAAGGCATCGGGATCAGGGAGCGCGCAGGCAGAGGGAGAGCGTGAGGCAGGAGTGGCCACACCCTCGTCAGGGAGCGAGGAAACGGTCATCAGGAAAGTTAAACGCGCGCGCGCGCCAAGTTCAAATGTACAGGAGGGCGGCAAGGTGGGCAGCCCGGGTAGGGAGCCAGGTCCTAAAGCACGCCGAAGAGAGGGGGAGGAGTCAGAGGGGTCCAGCTCTGCGTCAGAAGAGTCCAGGAGGGAAGAGACCCCGGGGGGTAGTAAGACCCAGAGGAAGAGAGAGAGAAGGAGGAGGTGGAGTAAGATTAGAGTTTTAAGCTGGTGCACAGGGGGCGGAGATCCAGATAGAGCTTCGCCGGTCTAAAGCTCAGACGTAGAGCTGGGACGCTGAGACTTGTAAATGGAGACTATTCTTCAATAAAGACTTTGATACTGTACTACCGGCTAGCGTTGGTCCTTGGTGAGCTGGGACCCGGAGCCAGCTCTGACAGGTGGGTTGCCTGTATGGGCTCTGCTTTATTCCTTAATGTCAAATGCTACATCTGCCTAAGTCCACTTCCATCCACTGGAAAAGCTTCTTAGCAGCAAGGAGTAAAGGGAACGGTGGGAAATACCTATCTATCTCTCTAAATCGGTAAGACCGCACAGACCCTACACTTCCACAAGGCCTGGTCCTTTCCAGAGGTGCAGCCTTCCTTCTCCAAAGGTGGATTTCAGCTCAAACAGCTGGTCGAAAAGTCTCTTTTCCTATCCTCACACCAGTAACCATGGCAACCTCCCAGATAACAGTCTCTATTCCTCGATGGTCAGGGAGATTGCATTTTCCCACGGTCTCTCAAAAAATTGAAATCTTAGCATTTAGTAATGTCTAAATAAAGTTTGGGGGTGTCACCCCTTAAAAATCAACTGTGCAATTTGCCCCACAGCTGCCCCACAGCTGCCCCAATGCCACAAGACTAAGTGGGCTGAGCCCCTGCAACAGGGGCCAAAACCAAAAGCCGATTGAATCATTTACATTTACAAATACTGGCATATATATATGCATTTTCGAAATTAGCAGCAGTTTGTAATGTTAAGAGAGGTGTTCTAAAGAAAAACACTTTATACACTCATGAGCATTCCCTTAGAGTAGGCTCATGGTTTTTTCCTTTTGTGGAGGTATAAATGTTCTTAGCCCCTTCATGGATCACTGCCTTGCCATGGCGAAGGGGCTTGAAGAACTCAGAGAAGCTATGAACTATGCCGAGCAGGGCACCCAAGATGAACAGGTCATAGTGGAGAGTTTTGACCAAACGTGATCCACCTGGAGGAGGAACCGGCAAGCCACTCCAGTATCCCTGCCAAGAAAACTCCATGCACACAGACAACAGGCATATAAAAGTTATGACGCTGGAAGATGAGCCCCTCAGGTCGGAAGGCATCTGTCAGGGCTGGCTCCGGGTCCCAGCTCACCAAGGACCAACGCTAGCCGATAGTACAGTATCAAAGTCTTTATTGAAGAATAGTCTCCATTTACAAGTCTCAGCGTCCCAGCCCTACGTCTGGACTTTAGACCGGCGAAGCTCTGTCTGGATCTCCACCCCCTGTGCACCAGCTTAAGACTCTAATCTTACTCCACCTCTTCCTTCTCTCTCTCTTCCTCTGGGTCTTACTACCCCCCGGGGTCTCATTCCTCCTGGACTCTTCCGACGCAGAGCTTGACCCCTCTGACTCCTCCCCCTCTCTTCAGCGGGCTTTAGGACCTGGCTCCTTACCCGGGCTGCCCACCTTGCCGCCCTCCTTTACATTTGAACTTGGCGCGCGCGCGCGTTTTACTTTCCGGATGACCGTTTCCTCGCTCCCTGACGAGGGTGTGGCCACTCCTGCCTCACGTTCTCCTTCTGCCTGCGCGCTCCCTGATCCCGATGCCTTGGACTCCTCCCCCCTACTGCACTCTGGGGGGGACGCTGGTCCGGATTTCCAGCTGCTACTCTCTGAGTCCCCTCTGGCCCCTTCTTCCCGAGGTGTCCCCCTGGGCACTCCCCTTGCCCTGACCATAGGGGCCCCTTTCTGTGAATCCTCCGAGTCACTGGAGAGGCTCAGAGACCTTGGACTACTGTCGCCGCTGACATCTCCTTCCGACTCCTCCCCCTCGCTCTCCGTTTCTTCCCTCTCCTGTGACTCTGCTCCTGAACCCCTGACATCCATCCCCCCCTCGAAGCCCCCCCTTCCCCCCTCCCCTTCCTCCGGCGGGGGTGCTGGGTGCTCCGTCGTTGTGGGGGTGAATGGTGGATACAGTTCGTCCCCCGTGGCGTGCATCCAGTTAGAGAAATCCGGCTCGTCCTCCATGTCTTCGCCGACCTCGTTGTCCTCTGCTTCCATCTCCGTGCCGCCATGCTCGAACCCAACGTCCTCCCCCATCACGTCCATGTCCCTCTCACCCTCGTTCCCCTCTGGGTCCGTTGCCTGCCAAGGGCCCCTCAGCCACCTCTCCTCTCCTCGATTGTCCCACCAAAACGAGCGGTCTGAGGCAAACCCCGAGGGCGAGCCCTCCGGTGAACGTGTGTCTAATGCTGGTTCTTCGTCCGAGGTGAATCCCTGGAACGTGCTGGTAGAAAGCGTGGGTGTGAAAAGCCAGTCGTCGAAATACTCGGCTGGCATGGGCCTGTGTGGGAACAAGGCATGAAACTCCTCTTTGAGGAGAGGCTCGTCCAGGGCATAGTCCGGCACCCAACTGTTGGCGCTGGCCGGGGTACCTTCCCTTGCGAGAAAATATTCTACTCCCTCTTCCCCCCATCTCGAGTCCAAAATCTCTGTGACCTGGTTGATGGGTTCCCTTCTTGGCGACTCCCTCCTTGGGGGGATCTCCTTATACTGGTCTGGTGCCGTGCCCTGCGCCTGAAATCGGTGAGGTGCTTTGTAGGGCGTGAGCACCGACCTATGGAATACTGGGTGCATTCTGGATCCTTCCGGAAGTGTCAACCGGAAGGCCACCGGATTGATCTGTGCCTCAACTAGGTAAGGTCCTAGCTGCTTATGTCCGAGTTTCTTCTTAGCTAAGGATCTGGTCGGCACTGCGTGGGCCGCTAACCACACCCAGTCTCCCACCTGTATGTCTTCACCCACCCTCCTGTGCTTGTCAGCCTGCAGTTTGTATGCGTGCTTTGCCAGCTCTAACTGCCTCCTAAGCTGCTCGTGGACTTCCTGCAATTCCGCCGCCAAGACTTCCGCTGCCTGTGGCTCCCCCTCCCCCAGTCTCTCTAATCCCGGGAAGGTTCTGGGATGCCTCCCGTTGTTGGCGAAGAACGGCGTCACCCCTGTGGACACGTGCTTCGTGTTGTTGTAAGCGAACTCAGCGAGCGGCAGGTAGTCCACCCATGTCGTCGGCTGTTGATTTGCGTAGCATCTCAGGTACTGCTGCATGACGGCGTTGACGCGTTCCGCTTGTCCATTGGTCTGCGGGTGTCTCGCCGACGCTAGGTTGATCTTGACGTTCAGGAAACCCATCAGCTTCTGCCAGAAGCTCGAAATGAACTGGCGCCCCCTGTCGGACAAGATAGACCGTGGCAGTCCATGCACTCTGAAGACGTGGTCTATGAACAGTTTGGCGGTCTGTTCTGCCGTGGCCACCTTCGCGCACGGAATGAAGTGGGCCATTTTAGTGAACATGTCCACCACCACTAGCACTGCCGTTTTACCCCTCGAGCTGGGTAAATCCGTGACAAAGTCCAGGGCCACCCTCTCCCACGGTTCGCTCGGAGTCTGCAGCGGTTCGAGCAGTCCCGCCGGAGGTTTGTGCACTGACTTGGCCCTTTGGCAGGTGTCGCACCTCGAGACGTACTCCGCGACTTCCCCTCGCATCTTGGGCCACCAAAAATCTCTGGCAACTAGTTCTGCCGTCTTCTCCTTGCCAAAGTGCCCGGCGGTGGGTGCGTCGTGTAACTGCTGCAGTACTTTCGCCCGGAGGTCGTCTCCCGGTACGTAGAGGGCCCCTCTGCGGATGAGCAATCCGTCTCGTACTTGGAACTCGTCGTCCTTCACCGTGCCCTTGTGCACCTCCTCCATCTTGGCTTGTGCAAAGGGGTCCCTCTGCAGTGCTCGACGGACCGCCTCCAAGTCCACGGTTGCTGCAGCGCACGCCCACGCTTTCGGAGCGAAAATGTGCTTGGCCGCTGCTGGTGCCGCCTCTTCGAGGTATTGCGGCTTCCTGGACAGTGCATCCGCCATGATGTTGTTGTCGCCTGGGATGTATTCTATCCTGAAGTCGAAATCCGCGAAAAATTCCGCCCATCTGATGTGCCGCTGGTTTAGGAATCTTGCCGTGCGCCAGTACTCCAGGTTCTTATGATCCGTGCGGACCTGCACGGTGTGCTTGGCCCCGACGAGGAAGTGTCGCCACGCCTTGAATGCTGCATGAATGGCCAGCAACTCCCTGTCCCAGATGGTGTAGTTTTGCTCCGACTTGCTGAGCTTCCTAGAGTAGAAGGCACACGGTCTCCAGTCCCCATGCGGGTCCTCCTGCAACAGTACGGCGCCCACGGCTCTGTCTGAGGCGTCTGTTTCAACCCTCAGCGGTTTGCTGGGATTCACATGCAGTAGCTGCCCTTCGGATGAGAAGAGACGCTTAAGGTTCTGAAAGGACTGCTCCGCTTGCTCCGTCCAGATGAACTTCTTCTTCTTAGAGCTGAGCGTGTCAGTAATGGCCGCCGTCTGCATCGCGAACCCCTTGATGAACTTGCGGTAAAAGTTGGCGAACCCCACAAACCGCTGGACCTCCTTCCGATTGCGCGGGCTCTTCCAGTCCAACACTGCACGAACCTTGGCGCTGTCCATGGCAAGCCCCTTGTCCGACAGCTTGTAGCCCAGGAAATCCACCTCCGTCCTGTCGAACTGGCACTTCTCCAGCTTGGCATACAGCCGATGCTCCTGCAGTCTCTGCAGAACTTCCTTGACGTCACCTTCGTGGGTCTCCTCAGATTCTGAGAATATCAGGATGTCGTCCAAGAAGCAGACGCATGTCTTGTAGAGGAGACCCGCCAGGACGTGATGCATGAAAGCTTGAAAACAGTGGGCGCCATTTTGTAAACCGAAGGGCATAACTCTGTATTCATATGTGCCCAGGGGCGTGAACATGGCAGTCTTCCACTCGTCTCCTTCCCGTATGCGAATCAGGTTGTACGCCCCTCGCAGATCCAACTTTGTAAAAACGCGTCCTTTCCTCGCCGTCGCCAGCAGGTCATCTATCTTGGGCATGGGAAAGGCCGCGGGCTTGGTTCTGGAATTTAAAATTCTGAAGTCTACCACAAGTCTTTTTTGGGGCGTGTCCCTCTTCTTCACAAAGAATACAGGACTGCCCCCCGCTGCCTTCGACTCCCGGATGAAACCGCGCTTCAAGTTGAGGTCTATGAACTCCTTGAGCTCTTGCAGCTCGTCCTCAGACATGGAATACAGTTTCCCGGCTGGCAGCGTCGCTCCTGGCAGGAGGTCAATCTTGCAGTCATAGGACCTGTGGGGAGGCAGCTTGTCCGCTTCCTTCTCGCAGAAAACCTCCAAAAACGCTGCGTACTTGCGCGGCACTGCTTGCAGCGTGCCTAATTGTAGCTGCGGGTCCTCCCCTCCTTCTTCCGGGCTAGGAAGGATGCAATGTTCCGCGCAATAGGAGGAGCCGAAGGTCAGTTGGCGCTGGTACCACGCCAATGCTGGGCTGTGCCTGTGCAGCCAACTCATGCCGAGGACTACAGGCGTGTCCGACAGGTGTGTGACATTAAAGCTGATGACTTCTCGGTGATTTCCAATCCGCATCACCATTGGTTGCGTTTGTTGCACCACCTGCCCCCCTAACAAGTCTCTGCCATCCACCGTGACAACGTTCAGGGGCAGCGTGGCTGGTAGCAGTGGTATATTGTGCTGCTGAATGAATTCCAGTCCTATAAAGTCAGCGTTGCTGCCGGAGTCAATGGTGATCGGCACCTCCAGAGTGCGTCCATTGGGCAGTTGGAGAGACGCTGTAAGCTGCACCACTGGTTTGGGTGGGAGGGGGTCTGTGGGTTGCAAAAGTGCTGGGGATTGTTTCATTGACTTGTCTGGCTGGACCCCAGTGCCTCTTCCTCCAGCCAGACTCCGTCGTTTAACTGTTGCTGCGTTTTCAATTGAGCTGCTTCTGCGACTGTTGCGGAGGCTGCAGTGTGCTTGTGGAGCCTCTGGGGACACTCTTTCGCCATGTGTTGAGCACTGTCGCAGATGTAGCACTTCCTGTTCCCTCTAGGAGGCTTCGTTTTGGCTGCTCCCGGCGTTAGGGCTCTGTTAGCTGACTGAGCCCTGGCACCTCCGATTTCCATCGGCTCTTCTCCCCCTCCCTGCGAGGGTGTGGAGTGCGCACGCGCTGCTTCTCTGGGAAAGAAGGGAGGTGCTCTGGCTGGTGCCCTTCCCCAACGCCCTTCTTCCCTGTTGCAAGGACGTTCTTCCAGATGCACCCCGATCTCTAGAGCCCTCTGGACTACCTGCTGGGTGCTCCTTGGTCTCTCCCCTCTTCCAATCTCCGCTTTTACATCTGCATTCAACCCCTCCCAAAAGAGGTCTCTGACTGGCGCAGAATCTTTTTCCCACCCCAGGGCATGAACCAGTCCGAAAAATCGAGTATGGTACTGCCGCACGCTGGCTTTGCCTTGTTTAAGTCCATGTATGTCCCTCCTGGCAAGATCGACGTCTACCTTTGATAAAAAGCATGAGTCCATTGCTTTAATAAAAGCCTTCGCATCTTGGAGCGCTGGATCATTGTCCCTCCATAGATTCCGCAGCCACGTTTTGGCTTCCCCATGCAAATGGGACAAGATAAACCCCACTCTCTCTCTCTCATCTCTAAAGTCTTTGTCAAGTAAATCCAGCGCAAACAGCAGGTCTGCTCTGAAGTTGGGGTACTGCTGCAAACTCCCGTCGAAATGCGATACAAGGCTTCCTCCCCTTCTCCCCAAGCCTATGCCTTCTGCCTTGGATCCCGTTTGCCCCTGTTTGGAAAGCACGTCCAACCTGGCCTGGAGATCCCGGCAGGAGGTAACCATCTCCTCCTCTCTCTTCCTGGATGCAATTACCTCCGTGCTGAGTTGTGTCACCGCTTCTTGCAGGGCTTTTATCTGCTCTTCCGTCGTCATCTTGCCTGAGTTTTGTGAGCTCTGTAAGCACCCCTCCTCTGTCCTCGCTGCGCCGACTCACGTGGCGAGGTTCTTGGTGCCAAAACTTTAAAAATGAGACAGAGCTTACTGTCAGGGCTGGCTCCGGGTCCCAGCTCACCAAGGACCAACGCTAGCCGATAGTACAGTATCAAAGTCTTTATTGAAGAATAGTCTCCATTTACAAGTCTCAGCGTCCCAGCCCTACGTCTGGACTTTAGACCGGCGAAGCTCTGTCTGGATCTCCACCCCCTGTGCACCAGCTTAAGACTCTAATCTTACTCCACCTCTTCCTTCTCTCTCTCTTCCTCTGGGTCTTACTACCCCCCGGGGTCTCATTCCTCCTGGACTCTTCCGACGCAGAGCTTGACCCCTCTGACTCCTCCCCCTCTCTTCGGCGGGCTTTAGGACCTGGCTCCTTACCCGGGCTGCCCACCTTGCCGCCCTCCTTTACA